>NC_057797.1:385462645-385522834 GCF_018294505.1 Triticum aestivum
TCTACTACGAGTGTAGAGCATCCCTCCCACTCAGGGGCTTAGTCGAGAACGAGTTTTGCCTAAGTTAAAAATCTACTCCGAGTGAAGAACATCACTCCCACTCGCGGGCTTAGCCGTGAACCAGTTTCGCCTAAGTTAAAAATCTACTCCGAGTGGAGAGCATCCCTCCCACTCAGGGGCTTAGCCGCGAACCAATTTCGCCTAAGTAGAAAATGTACTCCGAGTGGAGAGCATCCCTCCCACTCGGAGGCTTAGCCGCGAACCAGTTTTGCCTAAGTTGAAAATCTACTCCGAGTGGAGAGCATCCCTCCCACTTGGGGGCTTGGCCGTGAATCAGTTTCGCCTAAGTTAAAAATCTACTCCGAGTGGAGAGCATCCCTCCCACTCGGGGGCTTGGCCGCGGATCAGTTTCGCCTAAGTTAAAAAAATCGTTCACTCTGAGAGTGCTGTAAGCAGAAAAGCAATATTCAAATAAATCCATCAAGTTCAAAGACGCAAAGCAAAAGTGCTCAGGCGTCAGGCCCGAATGAGTTTAACGGTTACAAGATCACTTGGCATTCCGAGGCAAATAAGTTCAGATCATTAAGTTTTTCTTCACTCTGCTGGGGGAGGACTCGCTGGCTCAACGAAGGTGTCTAGGTCAATGTCGTCGGCTATGCGAGTGGCTGCTTCAATGAAAGTCTCCTTGAAAGATTGAAACTGGAGCTTCTTCGTGTTTGCCACCTGGAGAGCTTTCAGATTGTCTTCTTAGGCATCTTTGCAATGGACTCGGACGAGTGAGAGAGCCACATTAGCTCCACAGCAGGCAGCAAATTTCTTCCATGCTTGCACCCGACCTAGGATGTCGTTAAGCCGAGTCATCATCAACTCGATGTCATTTTGAAGCGTATCCTCAGGCCATAGCTCCTTGCCGATGTTCGCCAAAGCAGCCCTCAAGCGAGTGATATATCCTTGAACACTTTCAAGCCGAGCTTCAAGGCACAACATGTTTAGAGCCACTGCGTCCTTCACAAGCGACTTGGTGGGGTCTAAACTTGTCTCGATTTGATCTGTCTCCTCTCCGAAGTTCTGGCAGAACTCTGCACAAAGGAGAAAGAAGTGGTTAATTACGCTATTACTCTCAAAGCTTGCAGAAATTCACTCAACCAAAGAGAGGTACCTTCCAGCATGTCGTACATCTTCTTTGCAAAACCCCCCAAATATTACACTAGATCGTCCCTCTTTCGGATGAGTTGGTCCACCTTATTGGACAAGACAACTTTCTCTTCCTTTAGCTGAGCAGCCTCCTTCTTCACCTCCTCAACGACAGTCTTTAGGGCAGCATTCTCCTCTTCGAGCTTATTGACTGAAGCTAGCTTTCTCTCAGCCACTTCAGTCTTCTCTTGAACCACCTTTTGCGCCCCCGCAAGTTCTTTGTCTTTCCTCTCCAGCGCCTGCTTCATAGTGTCTACAGAAATAAAATTCTTCTGTCGTGCTTAGAGTTGACGATTTTCACTGCGCACATCTGTTCGAGTAGATTCACTCGGTTCCATGGACGGAAAAGAACAAATGGCGAAGTACACAGTCGGTGAAGCGTTACCTCCCATGGTTTTTACCTCCTCTTGAGCTTGCTTCAAGTTCTTCTTGGCCAGCTCCAAGTCCAGTTGGAGCTGGATCTTCTCCTTCTCCAGGGAAACATATTGGGCTCCCAATTCAAAGATTTCTGGGATCAGCAAGAAAAGTTTGAGTCGACAATGAGTAAGACTTTACAAAGCATTTCCTCTACTTCTCAGTAGAGAAGGAAAAATCCAGATTGCTATTTCCAAAACATATTCTCAGACCACCGCCGAATCAAACATCCGACGGTGATCCCGAGGACTACACCTAGTGGGTGCACTCAGTGTGCCCCCACTCGATCATTTTCCTACTTGGTACAGCCTGCCCGGCCCAAGTGGAGAAACCAAAAAACAACTTGTTCTTAGACCCCCGCCGAATCGAACATTCGACGGCGGTCTCGGGGACTACACCAAGTGGGTGCACTCAGCGTGCCCCCACTACATTAGTTTCCACTCGGTACGGCCTGGCCGATTCGAGTGATGAGCTTCAAGAAATAAATATTCTAAGACCCCCTCCAGATAAAACATTCGACGACGGTCTCAGGGACTACACCCAGTGGGTGCACTCAGCATGCCCCCACTGGACTGATTCCCCACTCAGTGCGGCCTGACCGTTTCGAGTGGATGGAATACGTAGTAAAAAATAAAACACCCGGTGGTGTATGGATTCAACGGAATCAAGACAGAGAAAATACAATCGGAAACCAACTTACTATTGCACTTACTCGGACATTGGCTTGAAGGGCTGTGCTGGCGTCATAAGCTAACTTGTTGCTTTCATACACCTCCTTTAGGAGCTGCATCATCAAACTGGCCTGGATCATAGCCTCTGTGCTAGCCCCGGTCTGGTCCTCCGGAACATGATGTAGAGTGAATACAGTCGATGGAGGAGTTGATGATGCAGTCGGAAGGATCGGCGCTTGAGTCTGGTCAGCAGGTCCAGAAGTTGGAAGAGTTGATACCAACGGCAGAGCAGTCGACGGGAGTGAGGTTGAGATAGCACCGGTCTGAGACGAACCACCAGGGTCCTGAAGCATCGGTGCGGCTGGTACCAGAGGTGTTCCACTTGACAACTCCCTCCGGGTGGGCCTGCAGGGAGTGGCCGAAGTCGTACCCTCACCACCCGCACCACTCGGAGGTTCATCTTCATCATTGTCAGGAAGTTGAATGATATCCATGGGAATTGCAGTCACTCAACAACCATGGCGTGTTCAGTCAACGAACCAATCAACGGAACATAACAGAGTGCAAACGTATCATACCTCGCCGGGAGGTGGCTGCGTCAGCGGTGTCATCCTCAACACGCTCCTTATCGATCTGCATGTCTGACGTCATCGAAGTTGCAGCCCTGGCACAATTTTCACTTGGTCAACAAAAAGATGAAGGTCTGCTAGAGTAAGACAAAAAGTGAAACAGTCTGCAACAAAGGCACTTACGTCGAAGCGATAGGCACAGTAACCTTGATCCTTGTCAAATACTTCTGAGCTTTAGGTGGACTAACCTAGGCCTGCTTAGCGGTCTTCTCAGTCGGATCAGGAGTTGACATCCGAGTGCGCTTCTGGGTCCTGGCACTCGACACCGTAGCCTTCCCCTGGATAGCTGCAGGATCTTGTGTCTGCTTGGGATGGTGCTCTGTGCGTGGTGGTGACTTGACCTCTTCACTATCATCAGAGTCATCGCTGTCGTCATCACTGTCGTCAACATACTCAATATCGACGCTCCCGCCCTCGCTTTCTACTCCTCCAATGTGTTGTTCCCCGTTCGGCACGGGCGAGTACATCTTTGTGAATACCTGCGAGACACAGATTACAAAGATCGGTCGGATTCCAATACAGTTGCATATTGAAGAGTAAAAGATAAAACACTCGACAAGTTATGTCTGACCTCTCCTGGAGGGTGCTCAGCATCGAACGACAAGATCCGTTTTTCTCCACGCGGATTGTCCTAGTTTACAGTGATGCCCCGAAGCCACTGCGCCACTGTCTCCTCTTTGACCTCCTCTGGGTGGGTCCGAGCGATGTCATCTGCACCCGAGTACAGCCACATGGGGTGGTCGCGAGCTTGCAAGGGTTGGATGAGTCTACTGAGAAACACTTCCAGCTAATCCATGCCTATCACTCCGCCCTGGACCAACGCATTGGCTGCGTCAACCAAGATGGCCAGCTCACCCTTCTCCCTTCTCCTCCTCTTCTATAGTCAATGAGCGAGGGGTGTAGAGTCTCTCTAGAGAGAAAGGAGGAAGGCCAGTTGGGACATCTTTGCAGTAAAACCAGGTCGACTACCACCCCCTAACTGACTCGGGAAAAGTCATGGGAGGGAAAGAGCTCCTACCCCTCACTTGGACTCCCAAACCTCCACACATTTGGATCACGTGGGTCCTCTCATCAGTCAGATTGGCTTTCTTAACCGACTGAGATCAGCAGGTGAAGATGTGTTTGAATAACCCCCAATGTGGGTGGCATCCCAGGAAGTTCTCACACATCGAAACAAATGTAGCAAGGTACGAGATGGTGTTGGGAGGAATGTGATGGATCTGAGCACCAAAGAAATTCAGGAATCCACGAAAGAATGGATGCGAAGGCAGAGAGAAACCTCTTTCCATGTTGGTCTTGACGAGAACCCGCTCGTCGTCGCACGTCACGGGCTCGAACTCTCCTTCTGGCAGCCTCCAAGATCCAAGCGCTATCAGGCCGTCGGTGATGAGCCCCTCCAGATCCTCTTCCGAGACCGACAAGTGGATCTAGTTGGATCCAGCCTGGCGGCAGAGCAGATCGCAAGGTCGACCCCTTAGCCGTCTTCTTGCCCTTGGTCGTCTTCTTCGTACGCCTCCAGGGCCTTCTTCTTGTCCTTCGCCATCTCTATGGTGGTCAACGGGAACAAGCGGGACGGCGCTGTGCTGGAGGAGGCGAGGTGGAAAGGGGGAAATGGTGGGCACTGTTGCACATACCGGCCATGTCGCCCTATATACCCACGCGTCCGAGTGACTGACTCGTGGGCCCGCGCAATCTCAGCACATCCCGCAACCGACGCCAGCCCGATACATGCTGAAAAAGGTGGAGCAAGGATCGAGGAGTCCCTCCACACTTGCCCCGCTTACCGCGCTGCGCCTAGCCCAGCCTGTGCGATTCTCCAAATTTTGAATCCCGTAAAATCCGGACCGACAAATCAGTCGATCGCATCAAGAGTATCCAAATCCAATCTACTCGATGCTATGCTGCTTACTTCACTCGGATATTCAAGAGGCCAGAATCGATCAAGGCGACTGATGAAGGATTAAACTACTAATATACTTTCATACCCCCAAGAAAGTGTCTCCGAGACATTGAGTCGGGCCGAAACCAACTTGAATCCTCCTTCACTCGGTCCTCGATCCATTCGGGGGCTAATGACGATGACATGTACCTTAGGTAGGGTCTTGGGCCTGACCTATATGCCCTACCCAAAGATATCGCACAAGAGGCCAAAGCCTATGAAGATAGAAAGAAGACACCGACTGGAATCTTCACGGAGTGCAACCCACTCGACAGAAGATTCACTCGAATCCCCCCAATTCCACTCGACAGTCGTCATTCACTCAGCTGAACCAGAATCCACTCGAAGGGCAGGAGGCTTAAGGTCACCTGCAGATAGCAACGGTCGATCATTCACTCCGTCACCTTAAAGGTCACTAGACACGAGCATTACCAGTAACATTCGTGGCATTACTATCTCATTGAACCCTTGTGTAACTGAGAACAAGAAGGGGTCGGTGCACTCTATATACACCACCCCTCCCCTCTGGCACAAGGGTTCGCACCCCCTGTAACACAACACTCCAATCAACTGAGCCTCCGCGGCACCGAGACGTAGGGCTATTACCTCCTCCGAGAGGGGCCTGAACTCGTAAATCCGAGTGTACAACCTCACCATAGCTAGGCACTGCCCTGTCCTACGTACCCCCATTTCTACTATCAGATCCTTTCCCACGGCACCTGGTTCTTGAGCCACGGTATGTGATGGAGTTCTAGCCCTTCAAAGTCCTTCTCCAGCTTTCTGACGGTGTTGCAGTAGCATGTCATTGCTGGACTATGGATATCCCATTCCTTCATGACTTGGTTAACCACTAGATCCGAGTCGCTGTAGACCATCAATCAGTGAATAACAAGAGTAATTTCCATCCGCAACCCATATAGGAGAGCTTCATACTCGGCCTCATTGTTGGAGGAATCAAAGTGAATCTGAAGCATATAACTGAGTCGATCACCCTTGGGGGATACCAAGACCGCTCCATCTCTGGATCCATGGAGCATCTTGGAGCCGCTGAAGAACATTGTTTAGTGCTCAGGGAGGCTCAGGACAGGCTGCTCCTGCTCTACACACTCGGTGAGGAAATCCACTAGGGCTTGCGACTTGATGGTTTTCTTAGCTTCAAACTTGATATCCAACGGAAGGAGCTCAATGGCCCACTTCGCCTCTCGACCTGTAGCATCTATGTTTTTCATGATCTCGGACAAAGGGGTGTAACTTAATACTGTGACCGAGTGCTCTTGGAAGTAATGCGCCACCTTCTTTGCAGCCAGATAGATCATGTATACTAACTTCTAGTAATGCGGGTACCTTTGCTTCGAAGGGGTCAGAACTTCGGAGATGCAGTAAATTGGTTGCCGGAGCTTGAAGGCTTTGCCCTGTTCCCCCCGCTCCACAGTGATCATAGTGCTAACAACTTGGCTCGTGGCCACGATGTATAAGAGCAAGGTCTCCCTACTGCTTGGAGCAACAAGCACCAGCTGGGTGGAAAGCAAGGCTTTGAGTTCCTGGAATGCGGCCTGCACTTTGGGAGTCCACTCGAACCTGTCAGACTTCTTCATCAATCAGTAAAGCAGCTAGGTATTTTCACAGAGTCTCGAAATGAACCTACTCAGGGCTGCCAGGTAGCCCATGAGGCATTGTATGTCATGGAGATGCTTTGGTTGTTTCATTCGAACAATCGCTCCGATCTTCTCGGGGTTTGCATCGATCCCGCGTTCAGAAACGAGGAACCGAGAAACTTGCCGGCAGGGACCCCGAAGGTACACTAAGCAGGATTGAGCTTTATGCCAAAAAGGCGTAAGTTCACGAAGGTCTCAACAAGGTCAGTCAGGAGGTCGGGACCTTTCCTAGACTTGACCATGATGTCGTCCACATAGGCCTCGACATTCCGACTGATCTGCTATTGCAAGCACTTCTGAATCATTCACTGGAACGTAGCTCCAACATTTTTCAATCCAAATGGCATAGTGATATAGCAAAAACACCTGAATGGGGGTGAGGAACGTTGTTTTTATTTCGTCGGGACCATACATTCAGATTTGGTGGTACCCGGAGTATGCATCCAGAAATGATAACCGCTCACACCCGGTAGTAGAGTCTACTATCTGATCTATGCGACAGAGAGGTAAATGATCCTTCGGGTAGGCCCGATTGATGTGCTTAAAATCGATGCACATTTGGAGAGAGTTATTCTTCTTCGGCACCATGATGACATGGGCGAGCCACTCGGAGTGGTACACCTCTCGAATGAACTCGATGGGTAAGTGCCACGCGATTTCCTCGCCAATTGCCTTGCACTTCTCTGTGGAAGATCATAGAAGGTGCTCTTTGACAGGCTTAATC
The DNA here is from genome assembly GCF_018294505.1 of Triticum aestivum. Taxonomy (NCBI): domain Eukaryota; kingdom Viridiplantae; phylum Streptophyta; class Magnoliopsida; order Poales; family Poaceae; genus Triticum; species Triticum aestivum. Next base: position 385,469,872 of record NC_057797.1, read on the forward strand.
TTTGGATCGACATGGAGTCTATGCTCAGCCAGTCCGCTAGGCACACCCAGTATGTCAGAAGATTTCCATGCGAAGATGTCCCAGTTCTCACGTAGGAACGAGATGAGCTCGCCTTCCTACTTGCTATCAATGGTGGTAGTGATGTTGGTTGGGGCGGCATTCGGATCTTCGGGGTGAACATTCACTAGCTTCATCTCTTCGGCCGACTGGAAAGCGGATTCCAGAGTCGGTTCTTGGACTTCAGTAGATCACTCAAATCCACCGCTTTCTTGTACTCGTCCACCTCGACCATTGATACGTCCATTTTGCATCATGTTTTTATGTTGATATTTATTGCATTATGGGCTACTATTTCACATAATGGTACAATATTTATGCCTTTTCTCTCTTATTTTACAATATTTACATGAAGAGGGAGAATGCCAGCAGCTGGAATTCTGGAACGGAAAGGAGCAAACCTGATATACCTATTTCGCACAACTCCAAATGTCCTAAAACTTTACGAAGAATTTTTCTGGAATATATAAAATATATTGGGTGAATAAACAACAGAAGGGGACCCACCAGGTGGCCACAAGCCTGGGGGGCGCGCCTCCCTAGCTTGTGCTCCCCTGGCTAGCCCCGGTGTACATCTTCTGCTACATGAAAGGTTTTGACCTAGAAAAATGATAAGGGAACTTTCGGGATGAAGCGCCGCCGTCTTGAGGCGGAACCTGGGCAGAAGCAATCTAGGGATCCAACGGAGCTATCTGCCAGGGAAACTTCCCTCCGGGAGGGGGAAATCAAAACCATTATCATCACCAATGATCCTCTCATTGAGGGAGGCTCAATCTACATCAACATCTTCGCCAACACCATCACCTCTCAAACTCTAGTTTATCTCTTGTATTCAATCTTTGTCTCCAAACCTCAGATTGATACCTGTGGGTTGCTAGTAGTGTTGATTATTCCTTGTAGTTCATGCTACTTGGTTTATTTATTGGAATATCATATGTTCAGATCCTTAATGATATTCAATATCCCTCTGATATTGAACATGAGCATGCTTTGTGACTAGTTGCGTTTGTTCCTGAGGACATGAGAGAAGTCTTGTTATAAGTAATCATGTGAATTTGGTATTCATTCGATGTTTTCATGAGATGTATGTTGTCTTTCCTCTAGTGGTGTTATGTGAACATCGACTACATGACACTTCACCATGATTTGGGCCCAGGGGAAGGCATTGGGAAGTAATAAGTAGATGATGGTTTGCTAGAGTGACATAAGCTTAAACCCTAGTTTATGTGTTGCTTCGTAAGGGGCTTATTTGGATCCACATGTTTCATGCTATGGTTAGATTTATCTTAATCCTTCTTTCGTTGTTGTGGATGCTTGCGAGAGGGGTTAATCATAAGTGGGAGGCTTGTACAAGTAAGGACAGCACCCAAGCACCGGTCCACCCACATATCAAATTATCAACATAACGAACACGAATCATATGAGTGTGATGAAAACTAACTTGACAGTAATTCCCATGTGTCTTGGGGAGCGTTTTGCTTTATGTAAGAGTTCATCCAGGATTATCCTTTTCTATAAAAAGGACCGAGCCACCTTGCTGCACCTTTACTACACTTGTTACTTGTTACCCATTACGAATTATCTTATTACCAAACCATCTGTTACCGGTAGTTTTAGTGCTTGTAGAAAATACCTCCCTGAAAACCGCATGTCATTTCCTTCTCCTCCTCGTTGGGTTTGACACTCTTACTTATAGAAAGGACTACGATTGAACCCATATACTTGTGGGTCAACAACCGTCGCCATCTGGTCAGCAGCGATCTGGGGGCCCTTCTAGAGACACTCTTCGGCTAACTTCCAATTTCCCATGATAGTGATCACACCACTCGGCCCTGACATCTTAAGTTTTAGATACACGTATCTTGGATGGGCCATGAAATGTGCACACGCTAGCCTACCCAAGATGGCGTGGTAAGCACTCCAAAAGTCCACCACTTCGAAAGTTAGCCGCTCCTTCCTGAAGTTCCGCTCTTCGCCGAATACGACGTCGAGCACAATTTGCCCGAGTGACTTGGCCTTCTTCTTGGGTATTACCCCGTGGAACTACATGTTGCTCTTGATGAGTCGGGACATCGGAATTCCCGTCGCTTCTAGTGTGTCGGCGTAAATTATTTTAAGTCTGCTACCGCCGTCCATTAGCTTCTGCGAGCTCTTGCCTTTCCAATCCTTCTACTACATCTGTGATCTCTTGCCTTTGCCTTGGTCGGCCAGAGTCGCAGCCTCACCATTGTCTGTTACTTCAGCTTTTCGCTTGTGCTTCTTGCCCTTGTTGTTATCTGACTGATTAGCATCGCCCGCTCGACTCTTGCCACTTCTCAGTTGGTATTCTTCCTCACTGTTGGCGTACCGATTGGCTATCTCCATAGCCCGACTGAGAGTCAGAGTCTCAGTACAGCCGAATGTCATGTTTAGCTCCTGGTATCTGACCCCGGCCTTGAAAGCGCAAATCGCCTGGTGCTCGGTAACGTTCTCCACCGTATTGTGTAGGATGGTCCACCGCTGAATGTACTCTCAGAGAGTCTCATTTTGCCTTTGCACACAATGCTGCAACTCGTCCAGACCACCCGGCCACTTGTACGTGCATTCATGCTCGCAGGGCACGCCCTGGGGGAGGTAGGCGCGCCCCTAAGCTTGTGGCTCCTAGATGCCCCCCTCTGGTATATTCTTCCACTAGTATTTTTATATATTCCACAAAAATTCTCCGTAAATTTTTAGGTCAATCCGAGAACTTTGATTTCTGCAGAAAAACAACACCATGACAATTCTGCTGAAAACAGCATCAGTCCGGGTTAGTTCCATTCAAATCATGCAAATTAGAATCCAAAACAAGAGCAAAAGTGTTTGGAAAAGTAGATGAGATGGAGACGTATCAACTCCCCCAAGCTTAACTCATTGCTTGTCCTCAAGCAATTCAGTTGACAAACTGAAAGTGACAAATAAAAACTTTTGCAAACTCCATTTGATCTTGTTGTTGTAAATATGTCTAACCAATGTTCAGGTTTTCTGCAAAGATTATGAATTAACCATGTTCATGATAACATTTAGCTGTCACATTTACTCACGTCATTAACATAACCAACTAGCGAGTGATAATAAGATATCTCGGATGGCAAAACTTTTTTTTTCAAAACAATCATGATATAATATGACAAAATGGTATTTCGCTAGCCCTTTCTGAGACTGCAAAACATAAACGCCGAGCACCTCCGAAGTTCAAGCACTGACTAGACATTGTAATTCATGGTAAAGGAGATCCAGTCACACCCACACTCAACATCAGTTAATCACAAAGCATAAAAATGAAAATAGCACTCTCTAGTTGGTGCTTTAATGAGGAGATAATGACTCGACAATAGAAGTAAATAGATAGACCCTTCGCAGAGGGAAGCAGGGATTTGAAGAGGTGATAGAGCTTGAAGCTTTTGAAACAGAGATGAATATAATTTTGGGAGGTATGCTTTCATTTCAACATAGCGACCGAGAGTTTTCACCATCTTCCATGCCAGACACATTATAGGTGGTTCCCAAACAGAATGGTAAAGTTTTACTCCCCCTCCACCAACAAACACAAGCCATGGCTAGCTGAATTCTCGGGTACCCTCCATACCAACAACAATCTGGGGGAGTCTTGTTTCATTATTATATTTTGATTTTGATTTTGATCATAGGACTGGGTATCCCAATTACCAACCACTTTTTCATGAATGACAAGCGAATGAACACTCGTCGTGAGAATAACCCACCTAGCATGGAAGATACTGATAGCCCCCAGTCGCTTCATGAGCGATTCAGGCATACAAAATAGATTATTATTTGAAGATTTAAAGTTTGGCACATGCAAATTTACTTGCAACGGCAGGTAATTACCGCATATAGGTGGGTATGGTGGACTCATATGGAATAACTTTGGTTTTTTAAGGAAGTGGATGCGCAAGCAGTATTCCCACTTAGTACAAGTGAATGCTAGCAAACAGATTGACGACGACCAACTAGAGAGCGACAACGGTGATAAAAATGCATCGAGGTTAATCAACATTGAATAGGAGCATGAGTAGGATATAAAACATCTTGAACATAAATATCATGGAGGCTTTGTTGGTTTTAATTCAACTACATGCGTGAACATGTGCCAAGTCAAGCCACTTGAATCATTGAGAGGAGGATACCATCCTATCATATTACATCATAACCATTTTAAATGTATGTTGACACACACGATAAACCATTATCCACTCCTAGCTATTAAGCATGGCATGAGTAATTATGATCTCTAATTGTCATTGCAAACATGTTTATTCATAATAGGCTAAATCAAGAACAATGAGCAAATCATATTTTAAAAAACAAAATAGGTTGAGTTTGTACCAGATTTTCTTAACCTCAATCAATTCATCAAATTACATCATTATTGCCTTTCACTTGCACGACTGAATGATGCAAATAATAATAATAGTGCACGTGTCATGGACTAAGCTGAAATCTGCAAACATTTATTTAAAGGATAAGACAAGGTGATATGGGCTCTTCGTTAGATCAACAATAATACATATGAGAGCCACTCAACATTTTCATCGTGGCATTCTCCTTACGACCCAAGAAAAGAAAATAATTTCAAAGAAACACACTGAAATGTTTTGGAGTCTTTTGTTTTTCCTGAAAGAAGCAAAATGAAAGAAAAATAGAAAAAACAAGAAAAACTATATACCCGGGAAAGCTCCCAACAAGCAAAAGAAGAAAGAGAAATATTTTGGGTTTTCTTTTAATACTATTACCTATTTAAACTGGAAAGAAAAACCTAAAAGAAGCGAGAAATAGTTTTGGGGTTTTATCAAAGTTTGGCAAACACGCAAGAAGAAAGCAGAATAAAACTAATATGGATTATACGATGAAAAAGGATGAACGCCGACAACTACAATGAATGTGTGATGCATGTATGTAATGTTGGTGAGAAATACGTAAGCCCCTAAGCTTAGGCTTTTGTCCTAAGTTGGTCTATGGCCATGGCTCGAAATATCCTTCCCTTGGATACTGCGGAGGATACTAGGGATTCCATTGGTTGGAGAGCTCTTGTGGCTCCCACTGATAAACATGCTCGTGATATGGCTCAGGTACTGGCACAGGCTCATGTACTAGGGGTTGTATAAGACCCCAGTGTGCGTAGATGTCCTCAGGCATAATAATGTACATGTCCAAATAGAGATCGAACAAAGAAGGTGCAGGCACGGTAAAAATCACACAAGTCTTGTGGCCAAATACTAAGTTGTAATGCAATCGCCTATGCTTATCATCATCAATAAAATGGCCATAGTAGCATAGTATAAATATTTAGTAGGTAGCAGCATCTCCTCCGCCTCCTCATGTCTAATAAGAAACTCAAAATGTTTAGCGAGGCGGGAAGCAAAGATACCACCATAAATAGCTCATTTCGAACGGTTTGTGTGTAACCGTCGAGCAACCATGGCGCCCAAACTAAAAGTTCTATCAGCATATAAAGCATGGCACAAAATAGCAAGGTCAGGCGCACTGAGCGTTCCACTCTCCCAACGACCAGTTAAACATCTCCCAGCAAATAATGCATAGTAACGTAAAACGGGAAAATGTAAACTAGCCACTCTCGCTTCTGACACTCCCCTTGTCTCTCCCACAGTAGTTTCAAAGATGAAATCCTCCATGTCTCAAGGACGTGGATCACGGTGACTGCCCTCATAAGGTATTTTGCAAATATTGCAAAAATCATATAGTGTCATTTCCTTAGGCACATCATAAAGTTTAAATTCTACCATGGGTGGTTCCTTCTTAGGGTAAAACTAAAAGCTTTGCACGAAGGTATTAGTGAGTAGGAGATAACAATCACACTTATCTTTGAGGAAGGGAATGACATCGGCATTGCTCACCAAATAATAGAAATCCTCATAAATTCCCACTTCCTTCAAGAATGTGTTACACGGCCACTCACCGGTCGAACCTTCGCTGCACACGGAAGATGGTACTTGGGCTTCTCCTGTGGAGTTTCCTCCGAATCCCGGCTTGATGAGCCCCATAACCTCCTCATACTTTTCCTTTTCTCTGAAAATTTCTGAAATTTTTAGTAACTCGAAACAAAAGTGGACAAAACTCAGCAAAATCGATAGCAACTACTCCTACAAGTGCCGAGAGGCCATATCATGCACCAGAACTAGTTTGAACCATATAAATTTGACATGCAAGCTCAAGAACATGGTCACCAATAGTAGCTAAATGTGCAAATAATAAACCACTAGAACAAAAACTAGTTGGACCAATGGAAGAGTCACATACCGATGAACAATCCCCCAAAACAGTTTCGGAAACGGAGTTCCGAGCAAGGAGATCAAAAATGGCAGCAAGATCAGCAAGAACACTGGTTTGAGAAAGCAAGTGGTTTTTTCTGGAGGAAGAAGAAGAGCATGGGTGGCAGCAATAAGTGAGGGGGCTTATGTGGACCCCACAAGCTTGCTGGGCGCGCCCCGGGGGGTGGGCGTGCCGTGTGAGCTTCTGGCTCACAAGTGCACTCCCTAGGGTGTATTCAGTGCCAATATTTTTATATAGCAGAAAAAATCATATAAAATTTTTAGGGCATTTGGAGAACTTTTATTTTCTGGTCATTTTTTATTGTACAGAAAATTTAGAAAACTGTATAATTCCGGCATTTCTACTTTATTAATTCTAAATAACAAAAAGTAAAAAGTGGGTACAGAAAGTTGTGTTTACGAAATTCATCCACCACATGCCCGTCAAAACGAAATCATTAATAAGGTTGATCAAGTCTTATTAACAAACTTCTTTCGAATGACATGAAACCGGAGAATCGTCGAATAACACTAGGTTACCTCAATGGGGATATGCATGTCCCCAACAATAAGAATTTTGCAGTTCTTTTGACAATAGGAATAGGGAATTCAAAACCTCCAATAGTAATTGTTGAAATTTTCCAATAGAGTTGATACTATTCACTTGAGGGTGTTTTTTCGAAAAGTGCACCGTGTGCTCATTACCGTTAACATGAAAAGTGACACTACCTTTGTTGCAATCAATAACAGCCCCTGTAGTATACTAAAAGGGTCTACCAAGGTTGATCGACATACTGTCGTCCTCGGGTATATCAAGAATAACAAATCCGTTAAGATAGTAACATTTGCAAGTACGACAAGCACATCCTCGCAAGTATCGATGGGTATAGCAGTTAATCTATCAGCCATTTGCAAAGATATTTCAATGGGTGCCAACTTATTCAAATCATGTCTTTGATACAAAGAGAAAGGCATAACACAAACACCATCTCCTAGATCACATAAAGCAGTTTTAACATAGTTTGTTTTAATGGAGCATGGTATAGTTGGTATTCCTGGGTCTCCTAGTTTCTTTGGTATTCCACCTTTAAATGAATAATTTTCAACCATGGTGGAAATTTCAGCTTCAAGTATCTTTCTTTTATTTGTGACAATATCTTTCACATACTTAGCATAAGGAGACATTTTCAGAATATCACTCAAAAGAAGGCACAAAAAGACAGGTCTAAGCATTTCAACAAAGCACTCAAATTCTTCTGCATCCTTATTATTTGAAGATTTAGGAGGAAAAGGCATGGGTTCCTAAACCCATGGTTCTCTTTCTTTACCATGTTTCCTAGCAATTAAGTCTCTCTTATCATATCTTTTAGTCTTTGGTTGTGGGTTATCAAGATCAACAACAGGTTCTATTTCCACATAATTATCATCATTAGTTTGAGCATCTATATGAACATCAGTATCATCATTATTACTAGGTTCATGTTCATCACCAGATTGTGTTTCAGCATCAGAAATAAAATATCATTTGGATTCTCAGGTGTGTCTACAGTAGGTTCACTAGAGACATGCAAAGTACTATCACCTTTTGTTTTCTTTTTACTACTAGAAGGACTAGGTGCATCAGTATTAATTCTTTGAGAGTCTTGTTAAATTCTCTTAGGGTGGCCTTCAGGGTACAAGGGTTCCTGAGTCATTCTACCACCCCTAATCATAACTCTAACAGCATGACCATTCATCTTATTGCTCATCTCATTAAGAAAATCTTTGTGTGACTTGATGACTTGTAATACTTGGGTTTTTATCATAGATGCATGTTTACTCACACCTCTAACATCATTAATAGTTCCAAACATAAAGTCACTCAAGCGTTCAATTGTATAAACATTTTGTTTCAATTGTCTGCTGACATATGCATTAAAGATTTCTTCTTTAACAATAAAGTTATTTAATTCATCCAAGCATTGACTAGCACATTTAGTATAAGGAATATCACCTTCATCAAATCTATAGAGAGAATTTACCACCACTACTTGTGTTGGGGTATCGAGGCCATGTAATTCTTCAATAGGTGGTAAGTTCTTGACATCTCCAGCTTTAATACCTTTTTCTTTCATAGATTTCTTTGCCTCTTGCATATGTTCAGGACTGAAAAATAGAATGCCTCTCTTTTCTGGAGTTGGCTTGGGTGGTGGTTCAGGAAGAGTACAATCATTATCATTACTCAATATATTATTCAATAGTTCCTTAGCTTGTTCAACAATTCATTCCCTAAAAACACAACCAACACAACTATCTAGGTGGTCCCTAGAAGAATCAGTTAGTCCATTATAAAAGATATCAAGTATTTCATTTTTCTTGAGAGGATGATCAGGCAAAGCATTAAGTAATTGGAGAAGCCTCCCCCAAGCTTGAGGGAGATTCTCCTCTTCAATTTGTACAAAGTTAAATATTTCTTGTAAAGTAGCTTGTTTCTTATGGGCAGGAAAATATTTTCAGAGAAGTAATATATCATATCCTGGAGACTACGCACACAACCAAGAGCAAGAGAATTAAACCATATCTTAGCATCACCATTTATTGAGAAAGGAAACAATTTAAATATATAGTAGTTGCGAATTTTTTCCTCAAGAGCAAATAGGGTGGCTATATAATTCAGTTTAGTAAGATGTGACACAACAGTTTTAATTTCATAACCATGGAAAGGATCAGATTCAACCAAAGTAATTAACTCATGATTGACAGAGAATTCATAATCCTTATCAGTAACAAATATGGATCAAGTAGTAAACTTAGGATCATATTTCATTCTAGCATTCAAAGATTTTTCTTTCAACTTGCATAGTAATTTCTTAAGATCATCTTAATCCTTACAAGCAAGAAAGTCGCTAGCTACTTCTCTATCCATAACATAACCCTCGGGTATCTCAGGAAATTCATATCTAGGAGAGCTAGGTCTAATAGGTGTTACATAATTTTCAGTTTCAATAATTTCATCAGTTTCAACACTCTCAATTTATTTAGCTCTAGCAAGTTGTTCATCAAGAAATTCACCTAGTGGCACAGTCTTATCAATCAAAGTACTAGCATCATTCATAGCAGAAGTAGCATCATCAATTACTTGCGACATATCAGGATTAATAGAAGGTGGTGGTGTTGCAAGTTTACTCAAAATAGAAGGTGAATTAAGTACAGAGCTAGACGATAGTTCCTTACCTCCCCTCGTCTTAGAGGGAACGATCTTAGTTCTGGTATCTTTCAAATTCCTCATAGTGATCAACATATATAAATCCCAAGTGACTCAGCAAACAGAACTATGCTCCCCGGCAGCGGCTCCAGAAAAAAGGTCTTAATAACCAACAAGTATAGGGGATCGCAACAGTTTTTGAAGGTAGAGTATTCAACCCAAATTTATTGATTCGACACAAGGGGAGGCAAAGAATATTCGTGAGTATTAGTAGTTGAGTTGTCAATTCAACCACACCTGGAAGACTTAATATCTGCAGCAAGGTGATCAGTATCAAAGTAGTATGGAAATTTGATAGTAACAGTAACAGTGGTAGCAGAAACGGAATCTGTTTTGTAGTGATCGTAATAGAATCAACAATGAAAGTAACTTAGCAAAGATCAATATATGAAAAAGCATAGGCATTGGACCATCGATGGATCATTGTGTAGGATAATATTCATCATGTAGCAGTTATAACCTAGGGCGACATAGAACTAGCTCCAATTCATCAATGTAATGTAGGCATATATTCCGTATATAGTCATACATGCTTATGGAAAAGAACTTGCATGACATCTTTTGTCCTACCCTCCCGTGGCAGCGGGGTCCATAAGGAAACTAAGGGATATTAAGGCCTCCTTTTAATAGAGAACCAGGACAAAGCATTAGCACTTAGTGAATACATGAACTCCTCAAACTACGGCAATCACCGGAAAGAATCCCAATTAGTGTCACCTTGGGGTATGCGGATCATAACTCATAATAGGTGCATATAACTTGCAAGATAGGATCAAGAACACACATATATCCATGTAAAGATAATAGGCTTAGATCTGAAATCATGACACTTGGGCCCTAGTGACAAGCATTGAGCATAGCGAAGTCATAGCAACATCAATCTCAGAACATAATGGATACTAGCGGTCAAGCCCTAACAAAACTAACTCGATTACATGATAAATCTCATCCAACCCATCACTGTCCAGCAAGCCTATGAAGTAATTACTCACTCCCAGCGGTGAGCATCATGAAATTGGTAGTGAAGGAAGGTTGACGATAACGACGGCGACGGATTCCACCCTCCGGAGCCCCAAACGGACTCCAGATCAGCCCTCTCGATGAAGAACAAGAGGTGGTGGTGGCTCCGTATCATAAAATGTGATGAATCCTTCTCTCCAAGTTTTTCCTTAGCGAATAGGTATATAAGGAGTTGGAGTTAGGGTTGTCGGAGGTCCAGGGGCCCTACAGGCTCGCAGGGCGCGCCCTGGGGGGTAGGCGCGCCCCTAAGCTTGTGGCTCCTGGGTGGCCCCCCTTTGGTATATTCTTCCGCCAGTATTTTTTATATATTTCACAAAAATTTCCCGTAAATTTTTAGGTCAATCCGAGAACTTTGATTTCTGCACAAAAACGACACCTTGACAATTCTGCTGAAAACATCATTAGTCCGGGTTAGTTCCATTCAAATCATGCAAATTAGAGTCCAAAAGAAGAGAAAAAGTGTTTGTAAAAGTAGATACGACGGAGACGTATCATAACCCGATCACGCCTCCTATCTTCATAGTGATCTGTCGAGGAAGATGTGGCTTCGTGCCTTCTAGAGCCGAGTGGGCCGTGAGCCGACTGAATAGTCTCCGCTCGGACCGATGCGTTATGGATGTGATCCCTGGACTAGGACACCGCCACATTCTACGACAGCACCGTCTTCAGGAGCTTTTGAATCTGTCGAATCCCTTCCCCAGCGGTGGAGCTGGAGGGTTGTATGGAATCGGCGATCCGAGTAGCGGTCGTCAAATTTTGCAGCGGTGTACTGAGGACCTAATACTTCCGAGCTTGGTCACTCGGGAAAAGCGGGCTCTTGTGCTGACTGGAACTGGGCTGGCGGCGCACGCGATCATCTAGCTCCTTCTGAAGCCGTTCGAGGCGGTCACGCTCGGCAAGAGTGGCCAGGCGTGTTGACTCCATGGCCAGGGCCTCAGGAGTCGTCCTAATGATGGGGGTGTTCAAGAATCGCTTGTTCCAACGGCGAAGATCCTCACGCTTATATATGTCTCCATCATATCTACTTGTCCAAACTCTTTGGCCCTTGTTTTTGACTCTAATTTGCATGATTTGAATGGAACTAACCTGGACTGACGTTGTTTTCAGCAGAATTGCCATGGTGTTATTTTCGTGTAGAAATAGAAGTTCTTGGATTGACCTGAAAATTTACGGAGAATTTTTGTGGAATATATAAAAAATACTGTTGTAAAAGGTTACCAGAGGGGGGCCACCAAGAGGACCCGAGCCCTGGGGGGGCACCTACCCCCCCCCAGGGAGCGCTTCCCAGGCTTGTGGGCCCCCTGAAGTTCCGACAACCCTAACTCCAACTCTATAAGTACCTATTCACGGAGAAAAAAATCAAAGAGAAGGATTCATCGTGTTTTATGGTGTGGAGCTGCCGCCACCTCCTGTTCTTTATCGGGAGGACTGATCTGGAGTCCGTTCAGGGCTTCGGAGGGTGGAATCCATCGCCATCGTCATCATCAACCTTCCTCCATCAGCAATTTCATGATGATCACTGCCGGGAGTGAGTAATTCCGTCGTAGGCTTGCTGGACGGTGATGGGTTGGATGAGATTTATCATGTAATCAAGTTAGTTTTGTTAGGGTTTGACCCCTAGTATCCACTATGTTCGGAGATTGATGTTGCTATGACTTTGCTAGCTTAATGCTTGTCACTAGGGCCCGAGTGCCATGATTTTAGATCTGAACCTATTATCTTTCCATGGATATATGTGTGTTCTTGATACTATCTTGCAAGTTGTATACACCTATTACGAGTTAAAATCCACATACCCCAAGGTAACAATAACTGGGATTCTTTCCGGTGATTACCGTAGTTTGAGGAGTTCATGTATTCACTAAGTGCTAATGCTTTGTTCCAGTTCTCTATTAAAAGGAGGCCTTAATATCCCTTAGTTTCCATTAGGACCCCGCTGCCACACAAGGGTAGGACAAAATATGTCATGCAAGTTCTTTTCCATAAGCACGTATAACTATATATGGAATACATGCCTACATTATATTAATGAATTGGAGCTAGTTTGTGTTGCCCTAGGTTATGACTGCTACATGATGAATATCATCCAACACAATTATCATTGCCGATCCAATGCCTACGAGCTTTTCCCATATTTATAAGTAAGTTGCTTCTTTACGTTGTTGAGTGTCCTGGTGTCCCCATGGTCCCATGCCCTTAAACCAATTCTTTGGCTGATGTTGATCTATTGTATCTGGTAAACAAGCAATGCCAGCATTAAAGTAATCCCATATTTGACGAATGTCATTGTTGATCGTAATGCTTCCAGTAACATGAAGCATTGCTAACGTTTTAAAATTTCTATTGTCCTTGCGTGATTGCCATGAACATGATCAAGATGCTTCTTTTCATTTCGTGTATGTTTCGTATCTTGTTATTGACTAGCAACTGTTTTCTTTCTATCTTTTTGTGCAGATAGGGATATCCATTTCACCTTGTTGCTATTGTGACCTTTTGGTGAACTACACAAATCACTTTTGTTAGGAATGAGTGTCTTGCGCAATTCAACTAAAATGTCACTTGGGAAACATCTCTCAATTTTGGTGGAACTGCACAAAATGGTGATTGGAGTTTCAAAAATCTCCGTCAAATTCTGTTGGTAATCTCGTGCAACATTTTATTAGCCTTTGCAAGATGAGCTATCACTGTCACCATAATGGCACTTTATTTTAGTGGAACTGCACAAAAGGATAAGAAAATTATAGTTGCACCTTACATGAGTCGAACAACCAACCTTAATGTTGCTCAATTTTAGTGCAACTACTAAAGAAGAACCAGCCAGCTCACAAGAGCAAGTACTTCTTGCTAGCTGAATGATGCAAGATTTGCTTCATTTCAGGTGAACTGCAGAAAAAGTCGCATGAATTGAAGCATCGAGTGGAGCTGCAGGTTGACTTTCACTAGTGCCACCATTATAGTAATCCTGCTCTTTATTATCTGTGTTATGCAAACACGAATATTCAACTACAGATGTTGTGATGGTCAAGAGCATTCGCCAAGTTCTTGGGTTGTATGACACGGCTAGCCAAGATGGATTTAATCCCAATATTCACTTTATCAAAAGGCTCTAATGGGTTGGTTATGAATCTTGCAAGCTGGGAATCAATGAGATGTGTAGGTACCTTTGTTGTACTTATTATTTGAATGTTATTTGTTGGTTCTGAATCTTGCAAGCTAGGAATCTATGAGATGTGTATGCATATTTGTTGTACTTATTATTTGAATCTTATTTGTTGGTTCTGAATCTTGCAAGCTGGGAATCAATTAATGCGATGTGTGGGCATCTTTGTTGTACTTATTATTTGAATCTTATTTGTTGGTTCTGAATCTTGCAAGCTAGGAATCAATGAGATGTGTAGGCATCTTTGTCGTACTTATTATTTGAATCTTATTTGTTGGTTCTCAATCTTGCAAGCTAGGAAACACGGCATGATGATGCAGAGGACAGCAACCATAACAAACAGTTCAAACTTGGTAGTATTATCTGTGTGAAAGGGCGACAAATATGTTGATCGTGTGCGTCCTGAGAATAATAATTCTAATTGTTGTGCATGTTGATCATGTGGCACTGATAGAACGAGCCAATGCATTGCTTGTTTTAAGAATAACTTTTCATTAAAGCTAATTAAATTTAAGTAAAGTGACCACTAACACTTGTTCTTACAGTACCAATACAGACCCGCTCGTGACCCGACGTGTGGCCGGAATAGGTTTCTTAATGGAGGTCTTTGAATGCATTGAGGGTGCATGTTCTGCCAGGCGTGCAGCGGGTGAGGGAGGGGTAGTAACTATTGTCGCCTATACACACTCTGTTTACTGTTGAATGCAGTTCCCCAAGAGATGAAAACAAACTGCTGCCGCCGCCTACCCACTTGTTCACTTGAAGAGACTCCAATGGTGATCCGAGGGGTGAGCCCGCTCGATATGGACTTCAGCAAGGACTTCACCTTTGAGGTCACCGTTCAGTCCCATGGATGCACCAAGTTGAATGTGATGTACACCAATTATCTAAACTCGGTGAAGCTCTGCCTCGCCGAGTTCAAGCAGTACATATAGGACGAGAAAGCAGAAGCACAAGGTCGCAGAACTAGACCTTGTGCCCATCCATTCGTCTCCTGACAGGAACTAGTGGCTCGCCATCGCCCAATTATGCGTGTGGGATGAGGTTCTCGTCTACCACTATTGTAGGGCCATCAGAGGTTCTGGGACATTCGCTCGTTTCATCGGCAGCGCCGACTGCACCTTTGCTACACTCGAGAAGGAAGAACGCGACGATTCGGCCATCTGGTGCAACAAGCTTGTCGACATCCAGAAGCAATACAAGATCATCGGCAACGAGCAGAAGAAGGACTCCGTGGTTGACCTCGCCGAGACCATCATCAACCCCTGCAAAGCTAACATTGTAATGCCCCAAGACCGGAGCTTCAGATGCCTTCCAAGGTTTCCGGGTTTCGTCGTGTGATTTGTTTGGTTCATCGTTTTCATCTTTGCATCATGTGCATTGCATCATGTCATTTCTTTTCTTAACTCAACTAAATAAATTGCATGGATCTTCGGTCCATTTAAATCGAGGGATATTCACTATGGTGATTACTCTTTAAAACATATTCTCCCAATATTTTAGGGAGCTATATAAATTATATTCCAATAATTTGGAATCACCCATAAGACACGTGCAGATAATCCCATGTCTTTCTGCTTCGAGTTGATCTCCAAACCATGCCGAAAATTCTTTCTTCTTTTTTTGAGGCTCCTCCAAAAGTCTCAACATTTTTGGACCATCCCAAACCTCACTTCCTATTCAAATCATTTGAATTAATTTCAAATGAGTTTGAATTCAACTTGAACCGCGTGCCCACTTCTATTTTGCGGGATCAAGCTCATTTTTGCAAGTCCGGGGAAATTATCCCTATGTGCAAAATCCTTCCCTAACCCTCTCCTTCTTTTCCCTCTCTCGATTTTCTTTCCTGCCAAAGAATATAAGAGAAGAGAGAGAGAGAGAGAGAGAGAGAAGCCCAGCCTAGGCCGGCCTGATAGGCCCATCTTGCGGCCCATCTTACCTACCTAACCCTAAACCTCTCCCTGGCCCGTGTTGGAAATATGCCCTAGAGGCAATAATAAAAGTATTATTATTATATTTCCTTGTTCATGATAATTGTCTTTTATTCATGCTATAACTGTATTATCCGGAAATCATAATACACGTGTGAATACATAGACCACAATATGTCCCTAGTGAGCCTCTAGTTGACTAGCTCGTTGTGATCAACAGATAGTCATGGTTTCCTGGCTATGGACATTGGATGTCGTTGATAACGGGATCACATCATTAGGAGAATGATGTGATGGACAAGACCCAATCCTAAGACTAGCACAAAAGATCGTGTAGTTCATTTGCTAGAGCTTTGCCAATGTCAAGTATCTCTTCCTTCGACCATGAGAGCGTGTAACTCCTGGATACTGTAGGAGTGCTTTGGGTGTATCAAACGTCACAACATAACTGGGTGACTATAAAGGTGCACTACAGGTATCTCCGAAAGTATCTATTGTTTTATGCAGATCGAGACTGGGATTTGTCACTCCGTGTAAACGGAGAGGTATCTCTGGGCCCACTCGGTAGGACATCATCATATGCGCAATGTGACCAAGGAGTTGATCACGGGATGATGTGTTACGGAACGAGTAAAGTGACTTGCCGGTAACGAGATTGAACAAGGTATTGGATACCGACGATCGAATCTCGGGCAAGTAACATACCGATAGACAAAGGGAATTGAATACGGGATTGATTAAGTCCTTGACATCGTGGTTCATCCGATGAGATCATCGTGGAACATGTGGGAGCCATCATGGGTATCCAGATCCCGCTGTTGGTTATTGACCGGAGAACGTCTCGGTCATGTCTACATGTCTCCCGAACCCGTAGGGTCTACACACTTAAGGTTCGATGGCGCTAGGGTTATAAAGGAAGTTTGTATGTGGTTACCGAATGTTGTTCGGAGTCCCGGATGAGATCCCGGACGTCACGAGGAGTTCCGGAATGGTCCGGAGGTAAAGATTTATATATGGGAAGTCCTATTTTGGCCACCGGAAAATGTTCGGGATTTTTTCGGTATTGTACCGGGAAGGTTCTAGAAGGTTCCGGAGTGGGGCCCACCTGCATGGGGGGACCCACATGGACGTGGGTAGTGGGGGCAAGGCCCCACACCCCTGGTCAAGGCGCACCAAGATCCCCCCTTAGAAGGAATAAGATCATATCCCGAAGGGATAAGATCAAGATCCCTAAAAAGGGGGGATAACAATCGGTGGGGAAGGAAATAATGAGATTTCTTTCCTCCCACCTTGGCCAACGCCCCAATGGACTTCGAGGGCAAGAAACCAGCCCCTCCACCCCTATATATAGTGGGGAGGCGCATGGGAGCAATAGACGAAGTTCTGGCACAGCCCTTCCCCTCTCCCAAGTCCTCCTCCTCTCCCGCGGTGCTTGGCGAAGCCCTGCGGGATTGCCACGCTCCTCCACCACCACCACGCAACCTCTCCCTCTCTCCTTGCTGGATCAAGGCGTGGGAGACGTCATCGGGCTGTACGTGTGTTGAACGCGGAGGTGCCGTGCGTTCGGCACTTGATCATCGGTGATTTGAATCACGACGAGTACGACTCCATCAACCTCGTTCACTTGAACGCTTCCGCTTAGCGATCTACAAGGGTATGTAGATGCACTCTCCTTCTACTCATAGCTGGTTTCTCCATAGATAGATCTTGGTGACGCGTAGGAAAATTTTGAATTTCTGCTACGTTCCCCAACAGTGGCATCATGAGCTAGGTCTATTGCGTAGATTCTTTGCACGAGTAGAACACAAAGTAGTTGTGGGCGTTGATGTTGTTCAATATGCTTACCGTTACTAGTCCAATCTTGTTTCGACGGTATTGTGGGATGAAGCGACCCGGACCGACCTTACACGTACTCTTACGTGAGACAGGTTCCACCGATTGACACGCACTTGGTGCATAAGGTGGCTAGCGGGTGCCAGTCTCTCCCACTTTAGTCGGAACGGATTCGATGAAAAGGGTCCTTATGAAGGGTAAATATCAATTGGCATATCACGTTGTGGTCTTGCATAGGTAAGAAACGTTCTTGCTAGAAACCCATAGCAGCCACGTAAAACATGCAACAACAATTAGAGGACGTCTAACTTGTTTTTGCAGGGTATGCTATGTGATGTGATATGGCCAAGAAGAATGTGATGAATGATATGTGATGTATGAGATTGATCATGTTCTTGTAATAGGATTCACGACTTGCATGTCGATGAGTATGACAACCGGCAGGAGCCATAGGAGTTGTCTTTATTTATTGTATGACCTGCGTGTCATTGAAGAACGCCATGTAAACTACTTTACTTTATTACTAAACGCGTTAGTCATAGAAGTAGAAGTAGTCGTTGGCGTGACAACTTCATGAAGACACGATGATGGAGATCATGATGATGGAGATCATGGTGTCGTGCCGGTGACGATGATGATCATGGAGCCCCAAAGATGAAGATCAAAAGGAGCAAAATGATATTGGCCATATCATGTCACTATTTGATTGCATGTGATGTTTATCATGTTTATGCATCTTGTTTGCTTAGGACGACGGTAGTAAATAAGATGATCCCTTACAAAATTTCAAGAAGTGTTCTCCCCTAACTGTGCACCGTTGCTACAGTTCGTCGCTTCTAAGCACCACGTGATGATCGGGTGTGATGGATTCTTACGTTCACATACAACGGGTGTAAGACAGTTTTACACAGCGAAAACACTTAGGGTTAACTTGACGAGCCTAGCATGTGCAGACATGGCCTCGGAACACGGAGACCGAAAGGTCGAGCATGAGTCGTATGGTAGATACGATCAACATGAAAATGTTCACCGATGATGACTAGTCCGTCTCACGTGATGATCGGACACGGCCTAGTTGACTCGGATCATGTGATCACTTAGATGACCAGAGGGATGTCTATCTAAGTGGGAGTTCATAAGATGAACTTATCCTGAACATAGTCAAAAGACCTTTTGCAAATTATGTCGTAAGCTCGCGCTTTAGTTCCACTGTTTAGATATGTTCCTAGAGAAAATATAGTTGAAAGTTGATAGTAGCGATTATGCGATCAGTAGAAAGCTTATGTCCTTAATGCACCGCTCAGTGTGCTGAACCCCAACATCGTTTGTCGATGTTGCGAACATCGGACATACACGTTTTGATAACTACGTGATAGTTCAATTAAATGGTTTAAGTAGAGGCACCAAAGACGTTTTCGAAATGTCGCGGAACATATGAGATGTTTCGAGGGCTGAAATTGGGATTTCAGGCTCGTGCCCACGTCAAGAGGTATAAGACCTCCGACGATTTTCTTAGCCTGCAAACTAAGGGAGAAAAGCTCAATTGTTGAGCTTGTGCTCAGATTGTCTGAGCACAACAATCACTTGAATCGAGTGGGAGTTGATCCTCCAGATGAGATAGTGATGTTTCCCCAAAGTCATTGCCACCAAGCTGCTAGAGCTTCGTGATTAACTATAACATATCAGGGATAGATATGATGATCCTTGAAATATTCATGATGTTTGACACCGCGAAAGTAGAAATCAAGAAGGAGCATCAATTGTTGATGGTTGGTGAAACCACTAGTTTCAAGAAGGGCAAGGGAACAAAGGGATACTTCATGAAACGGCAATTCAGCTGCTGCTCTAGTGAAGAAACCCAAGGTTGAACCCAAACCCGAGACTAAGTGCTTCTGTAATAAGGGGAACAACCACTGGAGCAGCATTACCCTAGATACTTGGTAGATGAGAAGGCTGGCAAGGTCGATAGAAGTATATTGGATATACATTATGTTAATGTGTACTTTACTAGTACTCCTAGTAGCACCAGGGTATTGGATACCGGTTCGGTTGCTAAGTGTTAGTAACTCGAAATAAAAGCTACGGAATAAACGGAGACTAGCTCAAGGTGAGCTGACGATATATGTTGGAAGTGTTTCCAAGGTTGATATGATCAAGCATCGCACGCTCCCTCTACCACCGAGATTGGTGTTTGCGTTGAGCATAGACATGATTGGATTATGTCTATCGCAATATGGTTATTCATTTAAGGAGAATAATGGTTACTCTATTTTTGAATAATACCTTCAATGGTCTTGCACCTAAAGGAATGGTTTATTGAATCTCGGTCGTAGTGATACACATTTTCATGCCAAAAGATATAAGATAGTAATGATAGTACCACTTACTTGTGGCACTGCCATGTAAGTCATAATGGTATAAAACGCATGAAGAAGCTCCATGTTGATGGATCTTTGGACTCACTCGTTTTTGAAAAGTTTGAGACATGCGAACCATGTCTATTGGTGTATATGCATGAAGAAACTCCATGCAAATGGATCGTTCGGACTCACTTGATTTTGAATCACTTGAGATATGCAAATCATACCACATGGTCAAGATGACTGAAAAGCCTCATTTTCAGTAAGATGGAACAAGATAGCAACTTGTTGGAAGTAACACATTTTGATGTGTGCAGTCGAATGAGTGCTGAGGCATGCAGTGAATATCATTATGTTCTTACTTCACAGATGATTCGAGTAAATGTTGAGTATATTTACTTGATGAAACACAAGTCTGAA
Organism: Triticum aestivum; assembly: GCF_018294505.1. Lineage (NCBI taxonomy): Eukaryota > Viridiplantae > Streptophyta > Magnoliopsida > Poales > Poaceae > Triticum > Triticum aestivum. The sequence goes on from NC_057797.1 coordinate 385,490,205, forward strand.
TTATTGAATGGTTCAAGTAATTTCAGAGTGAAGTAGCAGATCATTGTGACAAGAGGATAAAATGTCTATGATATGATCATAGAGATGAATATCTGAGTTACGAGTTTTGGCACACAATTAAGACATTGTGGAAATTGTTTCGCAATTAATACCGCCTGGAACACCATAATGTGATGGTGTGTCCGAACATCATAGTTGCACCCTATTGGATATGGTGCATACCATGATGTCTCTTATCGAATTACCACTATCGTTCATGGGTTAGGCATTAGAGACAACCACATTCACTTTAAATAGGGCACCACGTAATTCCGATGAGATGACACCATATGAATTATGGTTTAGAGAAACCTAAGTTGTCGTTTCTTAAAAGTTTGGGGCTGCGACGCTTATATGAAAAAGTTTCAGGTTGATAAGCTCGAACCCAAAGCGGATAAAATGCATCTTCATAGGAAACCCAAAACAGTTGGGTATACCTCCTAATTCAGATCCGAAAGCAATATGGATTGTTTCTAGAATCGGGTCCTTTCTCGAGGAAAAGTTTCTCTCGAAAGAATTGAGTGGGAGGATGGTGGAGACTTGATGAGGTTATTGAACCGTCTCTTCAACTAGTGTGTGACAGGGCACAGGGAGTTGTTCCTGTGGCACCTACACCAATTGAAGTGGAAGCTTATGATATTGATCATGAAACTTCGGATCAAGTCACTCCCAAACCTCGTAGGATGACAAGGATGCGTACTACTTCAGAGTGGTACATAATCCTGTCTTGAAGGTCATGTTGCTAGACAACAATGAACCTACGAGCTATGGAGAAGCGATGGTGGGCCCGGATTCTGATAAATGGCTTGAGGCCATAAAATCCGAGAGAGGATCCATGTATGAAAACAAAGTGTAGACTTTGGCAGAACGGCTCGATGGTCGTAAGGCTAATGAGTACAGATGGATTTCAAAAGGAAGACGGACAATGATGGTAAATGTCACCATTAAGAAAGCTCGACTTGTCGTTAAGATGTTTTCCGACAAGTTCAAGGAGTTAACTACGATGAGATTTTCTCACTCGTAGCGATGCTAAGAGTCTGTTGGAATTATATTAGCGATTACTGCATTATTTATGAAATCTTGCAGATAGGATGTCAAAACATTGTTTCCTCGACGATTTTAATGAGGAAAGGTTGTATGTGATACAATCGGAAGGTTTTGTCAATCCCGAAAGATGCTAATAAGTATGCAAAGCTCCAGCAATCCTTCTAAGGACTGGAGTGAGCATCTCGGAGTTGGAATGTATGCTTTGATGATGATCAAAAAATTTTGGGTTTGTACAAAGTTTATGAGAAACTTGTATTTCCAAAGAAGTGAGTGGGAGCACTATAGAATTTCTGATGAGTATATGTTGTTGACATATTGTTGATCAGAAATGACGTAGAATTTCTGGAAAGCATATAGGGTTATTTTGAAAGTGTTTTTCAATGGAAAGCCTGGATTAAGCTACTTGAACATTGAGCATCAAGATCTATAATGATAGATCAAAATGCTTAATAATACTTTCAAATGAGCACATACCTTGACATGATCTTGAAGGTGTTCAAGATGGACCAGTCAAAGAAGGAGTTCTTGCCTGAGTTGTAAGGTACGAAGTTAAGACTTAAAGCTCGACCACGGCAGAATAGAGAGAAAGGACGAAGGTCGTCCCCTATGCTTAAGACGTAGGCTCTTCAGTATGCTATGCTGTGTACCGCACCTGAAGTGTGCCTTGCCATGAGTCAGTCAAGGGGTACAAGAGTGATCCAAGAATGGCTCACAGGACAGCGGTCAAAGTTATCCTTAGTAACTAGTGGACTAAGGAATTTTCTCGATTATGGAGGTGGTAAAAGAGTTCATCGTAAAGGTTACGACGATGCAAGCTTGACACCTATCCGGATAGCTCTGAGTAGAGAGACCGGATACATATAATGGAGCAATAATTTAGAATAGCTCCAAGTACAATAGTTGTTTGGAATAGCTCCAAATAGAGCGTGGTAGCTGCATCTAGGAGATGACATAGAGATTTGTAAAGCACACACGGATCTGAAAGGTTCAGACCCGTTGACTAAAACCTCTCTCACAAGCAACATGATCAAACATAAAACTCATTGAGTGTTAATCACATAGTGATGTGAACTAGACTACTGACTCTAGTAAACTCTTGGGTATTAGTCACATGGCGATGTGACCTGTGAGTGTTAATCACATGGCGATGTGAACTAGATTATTGACTCTAGTGCAAGTGGGAGACTGTTGGAAATATTCCCTAGAGGCAATAATAAAAGTATTATTATTATATTTCCTTGTTCATGATAATTGTCTTTTATTCATGCTATAACTGTATTATCCGGAAATCGTAATACACGTGTGAATACATAGACCACAATATGTCCCTAGTGAGCCTCTAGTTGACTAGCTCGTTGTGATCAACAGATAGTCATGGTTTCCTAGCTATGGACATTGGATGTCGTTGATAACGGGATCACATCATTAGGAGAATGATGTGATGGACAAGACCCAATCCTAAGACTAGCACAAAAGATCGTGTAGTTCATTTGCTAGAGCTTTGCCAATGTCAAGTATCTCTTCCTTTGACCATGAGAGCGTGTAACTCCTGGATACCGCAGGAGTGCTTTGGGTGTATCAAACGTCACAACGTAACTGGGTGACTATAAAGGTGCACTACAGGTATCTCCGAAAGTATCTATTGTTTTATGCGGATCGAGACTGGGATTTGTCACTCCGTGTAAACGGAGAGGTATCTCTGGGCCCACTCGGTAGGACATCATCATATGCGCAATGTGACCAAGGAGTTGATCACGGGATGATGTGTTACGGAATGAGTAAAGTGACTTGCCGCTAACGAGATTGAACAAGGTATTGGATACCGACGATCGAATCTCGGGCAAGTAACATACCGATAGACAAAGGGAATTGAATACGGGATTGATTAAGTCCTTGACATCGTGGTTCATCCGATGAGATCATCGTGGAACATGTGGGAGCCATCATGGGTATCCAGATCCCGTTGTTGATTATTGACCGGAGAACGTCTCGGTCATGTCTACATGTCTCCCGAACCCGTAGGGTCTACACACTTAAGGTTCGAGGACGCTGGGGTTATAAAGGAAGTTTGTATGTGGTTACCGAATGTTGTTCGGAGTCACGGATGAGATCCCGGACGTCACGAGGAGTTCTGGAATGGTCCGGAGGTAAAGATTTATATATGGGAAGTCCTATTTTGGCCACCGGAAAATGTTCGGGATTTTTCGGTATTGTACCGGGAAGGTTCTAGAAGGTTCCGGAGTGGGGCCCACCTGCATGGGGGGACCCACATGGACGTGGGTAGTGGGGGCAAGGCCCCACACCCCTGGTCAAGGCGCACCAAGATCCCCCCTTAGAAGGAATAAGATCATATCCCGAAGGGATAAGATCAAGATCCCTAAAAAGGGGGGATAACAATCGGTGGGGAAGGAAATAATGAGATTTCTTTCCTCCCACCTTGGCCAACGCCCCAATGGACTTGGAGGGCAAGAAACCAGCCCCTCCACCCCTATATATAGTGGGGAGGCGCATGGGAGCAATAGACGAAGTTCTGGCGCAGCCCTTCCCCTCTCCCAAGTCCTCCTCCTCTCCCGTGGTGCTTGGCGAAGCCCTGCGGGATTGCCACGCTCCTCCACCACCACCACGCCGTTGTGCTGCTGTTGGATGGAGTCTTCCTCAACCTCTCCCTCCCTCCTTGCTGGATCAAGGCGTGGGAGATGTCATCGGGCTGTACGTGTGTTGAACGCGGAGGTGTCGTGTGTTCGGCACTTGATCATCGGTGATTTGAATCACGACGAGTACGACTCCATCAACCTCGTTCACTTGAACGCTTCCGCTTAGCGATCTACAAGGGTATGTAGATGCATTCTCCTTCTACTCATAGCTGGTTTCTCCATAGATAGATCTTGGTGACGCGTAGGAAAATTTTGAATTTCTGCTACGTTCCCCAACAGCCCGACCCCCATCTCCTCACGATCCCCCACTCCCTCTCGATCCCCAGCGCCGCCTCCTCTCGATCCCCACTCCTCTTCTCTTCCACCTCGACTCAGAAGAGGAGCCCCGCCCGTTTCCCCAGCGTCGCCGGTGACAACCAAGCCTCACCTCCCGGCGCACCTCTTCTCCTTCCTCCGCCTAGTACCTGCGGAACCCCGCGCCCCTGGCATCCTCACGATCGTCGCCTCCCCTTCGCTCAATCCCTGCATCCCTGCCGAGGCAAGCGCCGAGTTCCATCGCAAGCCACCGCCCGGACCAGGCCAGAGCCCGTTGGCCTCCTCGCCGTCATCGCGCCCACAGGGCCACCAGCATGAACTGCGCCTCCTCCATGGCCTCCCTCCTTACTACCATGGACGCGGTGGAGCTCGCCGCCCCACCGCGTCGCCAAGGCCGCCGGGCACTGCAGCCTACCGGCCTACCCCCTGCTTCGTCATCTACAGCCACCTTGTTGTGGCCTCTCCGAGCTATGCCCGCGTCGACACCTCAGGCCTCCATCGATCCACCCGTCCATCCATGCCCGGAGCAGCGCCGCCCTCGCTGGAGCAAGCGCCAAGGTTTCCTCCGCCGACCGGTCTGCCTCAGCGCCTCCTCCCGCTCGCGCCTCCTCCTGCCTCGTCCTCGTTCCCGCGCTGCTGGTAGCCGGAAACCAGCAGGAGAAGCCCCGCCTCCGCTCGAGGACCTGTGCCATTCACTGCTGCCTGCTCCATTTTCCCTGCGCACCTCCCGGTTCCATGCTGCACAGCCAAGTTATCATCGGTGGCCTCGTCAATCACCACCTAGGCTGCTATCTTGAACAGTTCCTCCACGGCTTCTAGTCTATACGTGGAGTTCCATCAGTTGCTAGAGCACCACGGATCCGCAAGTAGCTCTACGCACGGATACGCCAAGACCTAGACCGGCTAGTACCACGACGTCCGTCGATCATCAAGTACCATTTGGATGCGCCAAGTTCCACGATGTTGTATAAGTTTCTTCCTGAACATGTACGACTACAACGTGAACGAGTTCCACGACGGCCCAAGTACCGCGAGAACATTTGTGCGCCTATCATTGTTGCGAATCCGACAAGACCAAGTGCACGACTACGCCCAGCGATGCAACAAGTTCCTCTTCGAAACAACCAAGTACCACTACGTCGACCCTCAAAGACCCGTGTAACGCAAACGTCAAGTTCAACTACCGTCGCGTGAACCGCTACTTCCCACGACGACCCCGTGAACAACTACTTCCCCTTCGACACGTGTACCCCTACCGCCGAACTCAATTCATTCTGTTAATGCACGCTTCGAAGGTATAACCCCGAGACGACCGCCCGTGAACAAATTCTTGTGTTGTATGAGATGCATGTTTGGATGTTGTATCCTCCCGCGAACGCTACTTGTTTGACCCGCTTGGCACCGTCGTCGACATGTGGGAACCCGGTTATCGGGATCACCCCACCTTCTATCGCATGTCACGCTTCCGTCACTTTTCCTTTTGTACCGGTATCTCCGTGAGCTACCAGAACCGATATGGTGCCGTGACATCATTTTCGGATTCATCGCCGTGGCACCCTTTCTTTCCACCACGGTGACAAATGCTTCATAATGTTCTTATCAACATTTTCATAAAAATCGCATAAACTTGTCCATGTCATCCGCATCATGATAACAACAATTAAAATGTTTAAATTGTTGTTGCAATAAATTACTAAGGCATATGGGGATTTACCGGATTTGTTGTTTGTTATATCTGGCCCCATTTATATTGGTTAGATGGTATAGTTTTTGTTATGCTTCACCTCTTGCCATGTTAATCAACATTTAATATTGTTGAGTACCTAAACGAGAGAGAACTAAATAATTGACGTGGTGTTCCGTCAATATGCAACCCGTTGCATATTGAGCTCCACTTAATTTGTAGTATTGTTTGTTGCACTTTGCCATGCCATGTATCATTAAATCGGACATGCATCATACTTGATTGTGCATCATACCATGTTTATGTGGTGGTTGTTTACTATGTTGTTTGATTCTTTCCGGTGTTGCTTCTTCAGGTTAGTTCCGATAACGTCGCGTTTGTGAGGATCCGTTCGACTTCGTCCGTTTGTCTTCTTCATGGACTCGTTCTTCTTCCTTGCGAGATCTCAGGCAAGATGACCATACCCTCGAAATCACTTCTATCTTTGCTTGCTAGTTGCTCGCTCTTTTGCTATGCCTATGCTGCGATACCTACCACTTGCTTATCATGCCTCCCATATTGTTGAACCAAGCCTCTAACCCACCTTGTCCTAGCAAACCGTTGTTTGGCTATGTTACCGCTTTGCTCAGCCCCTCTTATAGCGTTGTTAGTTGCAGGTGAAGATTGGAGCTTGTTTCTTGTTGGAACATGGATATTTTGTTGGGATATCAAAATATATCTTATTTAATTAATGCATCTATATACTTGGTAAAGGGTGGAAGGCTCGTCCTTATACCTAGTGTTTTGTTCCACTCTTGCCGCCCTAGTTTCCGTCATATTGGTGTTATGTTCCCGGATTTTGCGTTCCTTACACAGTTGGGTTATAATGGGAACCCCTTGACAGTTCGCCTTGAATAAAACTCCTCCAGCAAGGCCCAACCTTGGTTTTACCATTCGCCACCTAGCCTTTTTCCCTTGGGGATCACGCATCCTGAGGGTCATCTTTATTTTAACCCCCCCGGGCCAGTGCTTGTCTAAGTGTTGGTCCAAACTAGAGCCCCTTGCAGCACCACCTCGGGGAAACTCGAGGGCTGGTTTTAGTTGTACGGATTGCTTATCCGGTGTTGCCCTGAGAACGAGATATGTGCAGCTCCTATCGGGATGTCGGCGCATCGGGTGGTCTTGCTGGACTTGTTTTACCATTGTCGAGGATGTCTTGTAACCGGGATTCCGAGCCTGATCGGGTCTTCCCGCTAGAAGGAATATCCTTCGTTGACCGTGAGAGCTTGTGATGGGCTAAGTTGGGACACCCCTGCAGGGATTTGAACTTTCGAAAGCCGTGCCCGCGGTTATGGGTAGATGGGAGTTTGTTAATGTCCGGTTGTAGAAAACCTGAAGTTGACCTTAACTAAAATACATCAACCGTGTGTGTTCCGTGATGGTCTCTTTCCGGCGGAGTCCGGGAAGTGAACACGGTGTTGGAGTTATGCTTGACGCAGGTTGTTCTAGGATCACTTCTTGATCATAGTTTCTCGACCGTGCCTTTGCCTTCTCTTCTCGCTCTCATTTGCTATGTTAGCCACCATATATGCTAGTCGCTTGCTGCAGCTCCACATCATACCTTTACCTTACCCATAAGCTTAAATAGTCTTGATCACGAGGGTGCGAGATTGCTGAGTCCATGTGACTCACAGATACTTCCAAAACCAGTTTGCAGGTGCCGATGTTACCGAGAAGGTGACGCAAACAAGCTCAAGGAGGAGCTCGATGAAGATCTTGTCCTTTGTGTTGTTTCGTTCTAGTTGATCAGTAGTGGAGCCCAGTCAGGACGATCGGGGATCTGTGTAGCATTTGGGGTAGTCTTCTTTTATTTTTGTTCCGTAGTCGGACCTTGAGTGTATTTGGATGATGTAATGCTTTATTCATGTAATTGTGTGAAGTGGCAAGTGTAAGCCAACTATGTATCTTTTCCCTTATTGTATTACATGGGTTGTTTGCGAAGATTACCTCACTTGTGACATTGCTTTCAATGCGGTTATGCCTCTAAGTCGTGCTTCGACACGTGGGAGATATAGCCGCATCGAGGGCGTTACAAGTTGGTAATCAGAGCCTTCCCCAACCTTAGGAGCCCCATGCTTGATCGAATCGCTGGCGTTATTGAGTCTGGAAATGTTTTGAGTCATTTAGGAATTATATATATCGGAGAGTTAGGACTTCTTTTTACTGCTCAGTCCCTTCATCGCTCTGGTGAGGCATCCTGACGTAGAGTTTTGACTCTTCTCTTCTCAAATTTCACTAAAAAAAATTTAGGATCACGCGGGTATCTTGGAATCGTTCTGATGGTTTTGTGACGAGAACATTGTTCTTGGTGCCTCCTGTCATTTAGGGGTTCTGGCAGTGTCCCGGGGAGTTGAGCTCTGAGGTGTTGTCATCACAATTTTATCGTTGCAGTTCTGGAATACCTGAGATTAGTTTCGTCGTCATCGAAAATCTCTTTTATGCAGTTGTTGGTGAGATAACCTCGACGCCACCCAGTACTGGGGCGGGAGTTCGGGAGTATTGCCATAACTCGTATAATGGATGCTTTTCGAAGGTTGAGGTAAACGATTTCCGAAGGTTACTTGGTTATGTGTTGAAGGATGGATACAGCTGGATGTAGGATTTGCTAGTTTTGGGTGAGATGTTATGCTTCCCCTGTATCCCCAACACCTGATTGCATAACCGGAAAGTTTCGGGAGTTTATAAGTGGGAATTCAAGTAGCTCTTAGGATATCTTTCCGACAGATGTATGATATGAAATTGTGGTTCGATGTCTAGTGGTCCGCCTATCCACGGTTGGTTTTATAGTGGTCTTGTTGTGTCTTAAAGAGTCCTTGGCTATGCCGACTCGAGGACGCTTCGTATGTCATGTGCACTGCCTTGTACATGATGGTGTTGTACGATCGAGCCCGTGTAGGCCCCACCACGAAAACTTCGGACGAAATCTCTATCATATGTTTGTTCTGGCTTATTCTGCAAGCCAATCCTTTGTTTTGTTTTTGAGCTGTGGTATTCGAGTTGCTTCGAAGTCAAATGTTGATTCCATACCTTTTCCTAAGCGGTGTTCTCATATTCCTATGTGAATACCAATCCTTCATGATAATCGATATTGTCATGTCAATCCTCTTCTCAACTGGTGTGTTTCTCTTCAAGTGGATCCGATCACTTCAACATTGTCAAGATCAATTATCAGTTCCTCTCAATGATGTTTGTTTCATTCATTCCAAGCTGCCTTTGTTTTTCCCACCCGCCCACCCCTTTTTCCTCAAGGACTCAGATGTCTTAATCAAGTATCCTTTTATTCTTGTGAAGTCTCTCCATTCCTTTTCTGTCAATGTTCTTATCCGGTGATTCTTATGAAGATTCTAACGGAGCTTCAAGTTCATCATTCTTCGTTCTTTTTCTCCTCCGGTGGATTCAATTCAAGCTTTTGGTGTTTCTTTACCCTTTTCCTCATTTCAAGGTTTTCTCATGCCGGTGCAATTCTTAATCATTCACCTCTCGCTATTCTATTGTCCCGGAGTGCTCAAAATATCTCAGAAGGCTCGTATTTTCATTCAAGATCAGTTCAACCTATTTCGAGGATGTTATCTCATTCAAGTCATTTAATTCAACCGGTGCAATCTATCTTTTAAATCATTCAACAGTGTTTCTTTTGAGTGGGCCCTAACCCACAGGTCTTTTCCCAGGATCTTACCTGACTCTTCTTATTTTCCCGGAGCTATCCTCAAATTTCTTTTCGAAGTTTGACGTAAGAATGATTTATCATCAGTCAAATGTCTTTCTCCAAGATCTTTCAAATTCTTTTCATCGTTGTCTCAACTTTTCCATTCTTCATTCAGGTGTGCCTCAATAATTCTTGGTGGTGCTTCTCGTTTTCATTCTCATCATCTGAAGACCAAAGAAGTTTTTTCTGTCAATCTTGTTCTTTTCTCTTCAAGATTCATGGTTCTAGTTCGAGGCCATCCTCTCATAATTGTTTTGATTGTGAAAATTCTTTTTACCTATCCGAAGCAATTCAAGATTCTTCTCAGTTTGTTATCCGGAGTCCATCAATTCTGGATTATTCCTGTCAGCTTCCAGTTATCATTCTCAAATCTTACCGGTGCATCATTCAAATATTCTCTAATCAATTCTTGATCTCTTTGTTATCATGTATCTAAATCCTAGCAAACATTTTCGTTCACTTGCTAATTCTTCCCGGTGTTTCTTTATCTTTTCTTCGTTCATTTTAATTCTTACGGTGGTTCGTGCAAGATTCCTCTTCTTTCGTTATCTTATCAATTCATTCGTTGTTTCTATTCCACCGGTGTTTTTTTGAAGGCATTCTCAAGTTGGCGCGATATCTATCTTAATCTTTTCTACGAGAATAAGTAATATGCCAAATCCGTTGATTGTCATCAATTTAAATTGGTGATGGATACACATAACATAATTCTTATTCTTGCTTCATCAAGTGTTTAATTCCCTATTCCGGAGGCTCATCAAATTCTTGTTTCCATTTGTTCATCTTTCTTTTCCGGAGTTCCAAGTTTTCTCTTTATCTCGTCGCAAAGCTTCATCTAATCATTGCAAGGCTTCAACCTTACTGTCGGTTTCAAAACCGGTGGATCTCGGGTAGGGGGTCCTGAACTGTGCGTCTAGGTCGGATGGTAACAGGAGGCAGGGGACACGATGTTTTACCCAGGTTCGGGGCCTCTCGATGGAGGTAAAACCCTACGTCCTGCTTGGTTAATATTGATGATATGGGTAGTACAAGAGTAGATCTACCACGAGATCAGAGAGGCTAAACCCTAAAAGCTAGCCTATGGTATGATTGTTGTTCGTCCTATGGACTAAAACCCACCGATTTATATAGACACCGGAGAGGGCTAGGGTTACACAGAGTCGGTTACAATGGTAGGAGATCTACATATTCGTATCGCCAAGCTTGCCTTCCACGCCAAGGAAAGTCCCTTCCGGACACGGGACGAAGTCTTCAATCTTGTATCTTCATAGTCCAGGAGTCCGGCCGAAGGTATAGTCCGGCCATCCGGACACCCCCTAATCCAAGACTCCCTCAGTAGCCCCTGAAGCAGGCTTCAATGACGACGAGTCTGGCACGCAGATTGTCTTCGGCATTGCAAAGTGAGTTCCTCCTCCAAGTACTTCATAGAAGATTTTGAACACAAAGGTAGTGTCCGGCTCTGCAAAATAAGTTTCCACATATTGCCATAGAGAGAATAATATTTACACAAATCTAATCTTCTGACGTATTCCGTAGCATGACATCACACCACGGCCAAGTCTTTATTTGAATCGTTTTATTGTTCTACCTCAGCGCGTTTAGCGAGGCGGATTCCTTGGCACGTCTTGTTAAAGAAGAGATCATGTCCCCTTATTCCGGGATTCTCATCAATACGGGCGTGGGTAACCCAACTGCGCCATTGACTACGGCGCTTGGGAGATAAGCGAGTTTTACCAGGCTGGTGGGGGCGCATAGTCGCGTCCGCCCATATAAGGGGATAAGGATCCACCTTTTCATCCACGCCTTCTTCCACCTTTGCCTATACATTTCCGCGCACTCGAGCTCCAGTGCCCAAGTCCGCACACCCCACCTCAACCTTCTCCAGCCATGTCCGGAGCGGGAGGCAAGTGGATGGTCTCCTCCGTCACGGAGGGACGCATCAAAAAACTGAGGAAGGCCGGATACTTGTCTAACGACATTGCGCACCGGCTTCCCGAAGAGGGGCAGCTCATCCCCACCCCTAGGCCCCATGAGAGGGTGGTGTTCCTCCCCCATTTCCTCTGCGGACTGGGCTTCCCTCTCCACCCATTTGTCCGGGGGCTCGTGTTCTACTATGGCCTGGATTTCCACGATTTGGCCCCGAACTTTGTCCTCAATATCTCGGCGTTTATCATCGTGTGCAAGGCTTTCTTCTGCATCCACCCCCATTTCGGCCTATGGCTCAAGACTTTCAATGTCAAGCCGAAGGTGGTGCGCGACACTCAGGCGGAGTGCGGAGGCGCCATGGTGGGCAAGATGCCCAATGTCCTATGGCCCGAGGGCTCCTTCGTGGAGTCCCTAAAGGGGTGGAAATCGGGGTGGTTTTACATCACCAAGCCGCGCGACCCTGAATGGGTCGCAGCCCCCGAGTTCCGATCCGGACCCCCTACGCGGCTCACCTCCTGGAAAGAGACGGGCCTGTCGTGGGGTAAAGAAGGAGAGCTGACCGGACTCCAAACATGCGTCCAAACCCTGGTGGACAAGAAGCTCAAACTTGTCAACGTAGTCCAGGTTATGCTCATCCGCCAGATCCTCCCATGTCAACAACGGGCTTTCAACCTGTGGGAGTTTGACCCAGCGCAGCACCAAACTCTAAGCAGGCTCTTCGACACAACGTATGAAGATGCCTGGAAGGTGCTTCTCAAGGGCGCTGAGGCCCCCGCATCCGCTACCGAGGATCGTGGATTCAGCACGCAGCGTCGCGCTCATGCGGTAAGCTATTTTTACCATTTACAGGGTATTAGTTTTTTATAGTTTGACTCCATGCGGGATCTTCAGCTCCCTTACCTTTGACGGGATTGGCAGGAGACGTCCGGACAGATCAACTGTCTGGCTCCTTTGCCCGAAGGCCCAGCGGACGCTCGCTTGGCGAAGCTGCTGGTTCCGGCACCCTATGTGGTGCCGGAGAAGAAGGCCAAGAAGAAGGCCACGGGGACTCGGAAGAGTGCCCGGCGCCTGGGGGTGTCGGATTCATCATCCGGCGACTCCAAGACGCACTCCTCCCGTGACGACGAGGAGGAGGAAGAAGAGACCTTTCCCCCTCCAGCGGAGGGAGAGAAGAAAAGGAAGGCCGCCCCAGCTGGGGAGGCCGAAGAGTCCAAGAAGGGGAAAACCCTTCCTCCGGACGGCTCCACCAACGCCGATGACGGCGAAGAGGAGTGGCCGCACAGGGCCAAGCCCCTGGCGAGATCGTAAGTGTCCAGATACCAGAGTGATTCATAGTATTCTTCCATTGCACAGCTTTTCCTTATGTCGAACATGTTTATGCAGTCCACCCAAAGACCGGCTCGACGTGTTGTCGAGCGGTTCCCTGGATTCGTCGGATGTGAATTCGCTTTCGACGGCTACCTCCCCCCATCCTACGGACGACCCTGAGGTGCTGCCCCAACAGGTTCCAAGCCAGGAGGAGGTGGTCCTGGAGGCGTCGCAAGGCGACCTCCCGGACTCCAGGCACAAAGGGGATAAAACCCCCAAGGGCTCCGAGTCCGGCCTTGAGCCGGACACCGCGCCAGAACCTTCAATGGTTCCGGACTCCAGTAGGCGGCCTCCTTCCAAGAGGAGCGAGCCTACCAAGCTGGTGACCTCCGTCCAACCGAAGGCACCGGACAATTTGCTGGAGATGCTTAATGGCGCCTCCATCGACGAGGAGCACCGCACTATTATGAGTGCGGTGATCCAGAAGGTTCAGTCCGCCAAGAGCGGACTGACTGAAGCCTGTGCCAGCCTTCTAACAGGCTTTGAGGTAGGTAAAGAATATGTAAAAATATTACCGCATAGACAGTAGCCCCTGATGCTCTGTTCGGCGTTCGGAAAGAAAAGCCGAATAGAGGATCTAATAACATTCGCAGGAGTCTAACATAATCAAGTCAATATGCGTATGCAGGCTTTGCTGCTGGCCTCTGCCGCACTAACTATGGAGGTGGATACGCTGAAGCAAAACCTCGCGCGGTCCGAGAACGAGCTCGGCCATGCCAAGAGGCAACTCGAGGAGAAGGAAGGTAAGTAATACCTTGCGCAATTATATAGAGAAGATGTGGTTGCAAAAAATGACAGGATCAATGTGCTATTATAGGGGCCACGACCGAGGTGGCAACCATTAAGCAAGCGCTGTTCGAGGCCGAAAACAGGGCGGTCGAGGAGCGCACGGAGAGAGAGAAGCAGGAGGCGCGGGTGGAGGAGGTGCAGAAAGAGCTCCGGGCTCTCATGAAAAAACACGAGAGTTTGGAGCTTGACTCAAAGACGCAAGTGTCCGAGCTTGCGGCAGCCCTCAAAAGCGCGAAGTCTGCAAAGGCCGAAGCCCTGAAAGCCCTCAAAGAAATTGACGTGATGAAGAAGATAGCGGCGGGTAAGGCATTCATTATGCAAAGCAAGCACGTGAAAGTGAATTACTTATTACTTACCCGAGTCCGGAGCTCTCCAGGAGCGTTCGTAGATTTGCCCTGCAGTGCGTCGGATGCCGCCGCCTACTACCGAGCCGAAGAGGGGAGCTCGACGGAGAAGGTGTTCTGGTCTCAGTATGCTGAGGCCGGACACCTGGTGCCTTTGAGCGACCAGCTGAAGCAAATGGTCGAGCTCCACAAGGTTGCCGAACAGGCCATAAAGGGCCTCATAGTTCGGCTGTGGCCTGGAGAGGCTTTGCCTGGGAGCTACTCGGACTGGTGAGGCGGCTGGTGGATGCATGTCCACGGCTTGAATTAATCAAGCACTCCATCTACATCGAAGGTGCCCGTAGGGCGCTTGCCCGTGCTAAAGTGCACTGGAGCAAGATGGATGCGGAGAAGCTGGTGAAGGATGGGCCGCCGCCGGGCAGGGAGCATCGCGTCCCGGAAGCGTATTATGAGGGCGTCCTGAAGGGTGCCCGCCTTATAGCGGATGAATGCCCCAAAGATGTAATTTTTGAGTAAACTCGCAGTTGTGATCCTGTACGCTGAAAACTTGTTCATATGCGCTAAGCAACGCTTTTGAATTTAAAATATTACCTTCTGTGTGGTCGTTTATCAAATTTGAGATATGGCGAGTCGTCGGCTTCTGCCCCCATGGCACGAGTGCTGGGGTGTTCGGGATAAACATGAGCGCTCTTTTGCCCATTCTTGGGTCCTTCGAGGGAGGCGCTCAACACAACGAACAAGGCAATCAGACTATAATGCTTGAACACTCTCACTTAGCCATAGAATTCTATAATTTTAAATTTCGGCAAAGCCCCTAGTGTTCGGAAGACCGAATTCGGGGCGCTATCCACGCCTAGGCCAGACAAAGCCGACTCCTCGCTCTAAGCGGCATAAGTCTTTAAGGACTCGAAAACCTCTCGAACAGCGACCAGCTCTCACCTCATCATGACGGTCAGTTTAGCTTTCTCTACTGAGGTGCTTAGCCCAGCTCAACTGGGGCACAATTGCAGTAGTTCTCCTAGTGCTACCTTAGCCGATATAACGGAATGTAAGGTACCAAAACATAGGAGCCGGGCAAACCCAACATTTGACCCAAGACATGATTCGGAGCCGATGCATATAATGCTATAAGTTTGGGGTGCCGCACTTGTGAAAGTGTTCGGACTTCTCACGCCGTATTGTGGGGTACTTGAGCCCCTGGCGTATTGGCCATACCAAAGTGTATGGGTGCAACATGTCATTAATGAACATATATTCGTAAAAAAAGGTAATGCAATAATAGATGGAAGCTATGCATTGTTTATTTAAAAAAGTTGCGATCAAAGCAGAACGATACAAATAGTGCGATAAGCAAAAGATGGGACTATCAAATATGTCCTTTCCAGGGGCGAGCTGCGGAATGTTATGCGAAACAGGTATACTGCTCGTTATAGAGACCACCTTAGAGTTCCGTAGTGCAGCGTAGCTTTCTGCTTCCCTGGTTGTATCGTTTGTGCGGCAATTGTACTGCCGGACAAGCCTTCCAAAGAATGGAGTCCTGAAAATAAGAGAAAATTAAGAAATCGGCAGCCCCTAGTGCGGTTTAAGCCGCGTTTCGGGCATGCCATGATGGTGCCCCTCCCCCTGTGCCCATGGTATTTCCAGAGTGTAGTTATGTACGCGCAGCACTGGTTTCGCGAGTTCGCGAGGGCTGGGGTTGGGGCCACATTGCTACGTTTGCTCTGAATGTGCCAGGCGGTCTTGGTGTAGGTTACTCCGGGCGCGCTTGACGGTGTCCGGACGTTTAATGGCCGGACTAGAGAATTGCCTTGAGAGGTTGCTTTGTACTTCCGCTGCGATAGCCGCTGTATGCTCCTCTGTTCGGAGAGAGCGTTCGGTGTTTCCATTGAATGTGATGACGCCTCGAGGGCCTGGCATCTTGAGCTTGAGGTATGCGTAGTGTGGCACCGCATTGAATTTGGCAAATGCGGTTCGCCCGAGCAGTGCGTGATAGCCACTGCGGAATGAGACTATGTCGAAGATTAACTCCTCACTTCGAAAATTATCCAGAGATTCGAAGACCGCTTCAAGTGTAACTGAGCCTGTACAGTTGGCTTCTACACCTGGTATGATGCCTTTAAAGGTCGTTCTGGTGGGTTTAATCCTCGAGGGATCGATGCCCATTTTCCGCATTGTATCCTGATAAAGCAGGGGCTGCCGCCGCCGTCCATAAGGACTCTAGTGAGGTGAAATCCGTCAATAATTGGGTCTAGGACCAATGCGGCGAATCCGCCATGACGGATGCTAGTGGGGTGGTCCCTTCGATCAAAAGTGATCGGGCAGGAAGACCATGGGTTGAACTTTGGGGCGACTGGCTCCATCGCGTATACGTCCCTTAGCGCACGCTTCTGCTCCCTCTTGGGGACGTGGGTTGCGTATATCATGTTCACCGTCCGCACTTGTGGGGCAAAACCTTTCTGTCCACTGTTGTTCGGCGACCGGGGCTCCTCCTCGTCATCGCTATGCAGCCCCTTGTCTCTGCTTTCGACATTTAACTTACCTGCCTGCTTGAACACCCAACAATCCCTGTTGGTGTGATTGGCTGGTTTTTCGGGGGTGCCATGTATCTCGCATGAGCGGTCGAGTATTCGGTCCAAACTGGACGGGCTCGGAGTGTTTCTTTTGAATGGATTTTTCCGCTGACCGGGTTTAGAGCCTTTGAATCCGGCATTAACTGCCGTATCCTCAGTATTGTCGCCGTTAATGCAGTGCTTTTGCTTGTTGCAACGCGACCTGCCACTGCTGTCCTTGGTATCCGAATTACCAGAGCTCTTGGTCATGTTATTGCTGCGAGCTAGCCAGCTGTCTTCTCCCACGCAAAAGCGGGTCACAAGTGTCGTGAGGGCTGCCATAGATTTCGGCTTTTCCTGTCCTAGGTGCCGTGCAAGCCACTCGTCACGGATATTATGCTTGAAGGCTGCTAGGGCCTCTGCGTCCGGACAGTCGACGATTTGATTTTTCTTGGTTAGGAACCATGTCCAGAATTGTCTGGCCGATTCCTCTGGCTGCTGAATTATGTGGCTTAGGTCATCGGCGTCTGGTGGTCGCACATAAGTGCCCTGGAAATTGTCGAGGAATGCGGCTTCCAGGTCCTCCCAACAACCAATTGATTCTGCTGGCAAGCTGTTGAGCCAATGCCGAGCTGGTCCTTTAAGCTTGAGTGGGAGGTATTTGATGGCGTGTAGGTCATCACCGCGGGCCATGTGGATATGAAGGAGATAGTCCTCGATCCATACCGCAGGATCTATTGTGCCATCGTATGATTCGATGTTCACGGGTTTGAAACCCTCGGGGATTTGATGATCCATTACTTCATCTGTGAAGCATAGTGGGTGTGCGGCGCCTCTGTATTGGGCTACATCATGACGCAGCTCAAACGAGCTTTGTCTACTGTGTTCGGCCCGGCCGGATTTACTGTATCCGGCGTGACGAGTACTGTCTTGTGCCGTGGGGCGCCCACATGATCCATAGATCGATCTTGTTTGCCTTGCCTTATCCTCCAATATATCTCGCAGGTCTGGCGCATTTTCCCATGCCTTGGTAGTTTTTGAGCGCCCCCGGGGTGCGGCTTGAGTGGAGGGCCGAGAGGCCTCTCTGTCGCGGCCACGGGGTGGCCGGTCGGCCGCATCATGCACTGGTGATGTAGGTTTAGGTGTTTCCTCCTCTAATTTGGGTATCAACCTGTGCTTTGGGTAGCTCTTGGAGGGGCGTTCGGGTTCATACTCTTCGGCCGCAAGGACTTCAGTCCATCTGTCGGCTAGCAAATCTTGATCAGCTCTAAGATGTTGCTGTTTTTTCTTGAGGATGCTCGCCGTGGCCATAAGCCTGCATTTGAAATGCTCTTGTTCGATGGGATCCTCCGGCACGACAAATTCGTCATCGTCGAGGCTTGCCTCGTCTTCGGAAGGAGGCATATAATTATCGTCCTCGACCTCTCCGTCTGCCGCTCTCTCATGAGGGCTGGCTTCTCTATCCTCCTGTGCTGAATCTTGCTGGAGGTGGTTGTCTTCGGCACTATCCGGGGTGTTATTATCCCCCGTGCCGGAATCACCATTTTTGTTTTGGCGGGATTTAGAGCGGCGCCGCTGACGCCGGCGCTTAGGCTGCTTCTTGGAGGGGTCATCCTCTGTTGTTCCATCGCCATTGCCTTCTTTTGGGGTGTCCATCATGTATATATCATACGACGAGGTGGCTTTCCAGTGCCCTATAGGCGCTGGTTCTTGATCATCTCCTGCATCGGCGTCCATATCGTCGATGTCTTCGGAGTCAAAGTCGAGCATGTCGGTTAAATCATTGACAGTGGCTACGAAGTGGGTGGTGGGTGGGCTTTGAATTTCTTCATCATCCGCATCCAAACCTTGCCGACCATAGTCCGGCCAGGGCTCTCCTGACAGAGAGAGAGACTTTAGTGAATTCAGAATATCGCCCAAGGGCGAGTGCCGAAAGATGTCCACGGCGGTGAACTCCATGATCGGCGCCCAATCGGGTTTGATCGGTTGGGGCGCAGAGGGCTCGGAGTCCGGGGAGGAGTCCGGCTGCTTGGAGTCACGGGCTTCGCAGAGAATAGGGCTGGTGTTCGGCTCGATCGCCGTAGAGATTGCAGCCCCCGAGGCGGTGTCTAACCACCCATCCTCGGTTGGTGTGATCGGCTCCGAGCTAGGGGTCGGAGCGGACACAGGTGCGGCCTCCAGGGCACTGTTCGGCGGCAGAGCTAAATCATGCCCATCGTGACAGTGCGGCGCGCTTGGCTGTGGCTCGAATCCGTCGAAGATCAAGTCTCCACGGGTGTCGGCCGTGTAGTTCAAACTTCCAAATCTGACCTGATGGCCAGGGGCGTAGCTTTCGATCTGCTCCAGATGACCAAGCGAATTGGCCCGCAGTGCAAAGCCGCCGAATACGAAGATCTGTCCGGGGAGAAAAGTCTCACCCTGGATCGCATCGCTGTTGATGATAGGAGAAGCCATCGGGCCTAAAAGCAACGACACAGAGGAACTCTCAATGAAAGCACCAATGTCGGTGTCAAAACCGGCGGATCTCGGGTAAGGGGTCCCGAACTGTGCGTCTAGGTTGGATGGTAATAGGAGGCAGGGGACACGATGTTTTACCCAGGTTCGGGCCCTCTCGATGGAGGTCAAACCCTACGTCCTGCTTGATTAATATTGATGATATGGGTAGTACAAGAGTAGATCTACCACGAGATCAGAGAGGCTAAACCCTAAAAGCTAGCCTATGGTATGATTGTTGTTCATCCTATGGACTAAAACCCTCCGATTTATATAGACACCGGAGAGGGCTAGGGTTACACAGAGTCGGTTACAATGGTAGGAGATCTACATATTCGTATCGCCAAGCTTGCCTTCCACGCCAAGGAAAGTCCCTTCCGGACACGGGACGAAGTCTTCAATCTTGTATCTTCATAGTCCAGGAGTCCGGCCATAGGTATAGTCCGGCCATCCGGACACCCCCTAATCCAGGACTCCCTCACTTACTCTTCTCATCTTTCTTTTCGTTTGATCATTCTTTTGTTTACCGGAGTTCTCCATGAAATTTCTGCTTGATGGTCCATAAAGAACTTAATTCGTTCTCGAAACGTTCATCAAGATTATTTTCAGAGGAGTTCAAGCTTTCTTCTTCTTGCAATCCGGAGTGCAATTCTTTCTAAAAAATATTGGAGGTGGTATTATGCCATTCTTGATAATTTGAGTTCATGTTTCATGATTCACATGTTGTTAAGAATGAGGTATTTTAAACCCATAACTTTCTTCCATGGAGTTATCTTGGGTTATATTTCACCTAAAGCTTTTTCCTAAGGATTGTTGATAATTATGGTGCTTATAAATGATCCAAGTTCTTCTTTTATCCTCACGGTGAAATAGTTTCTCGTCTCCTTGTTCTTATCAATCCAATCTATTGTTTCCATTAGTGGCAGAATTTCACCTCATAATTTCGAGATGTTTTAAATAAGCCCACAACAAGCTTATTCTTTTCGTTGTTGGTTTTTCCAACAACTCCGTTCGACCCTTCCCCTAAAGATGCCTCTTCAAGCTCTTTTGTGGCAGAAGTTGGCATTTTCTTCTCAATTCTCCTATGGCAATTATCTATCTTCTATTCTTCCGTTCCGGAGGCATTGTGATGTTGCTCTCCTCAACCCATCTTCTCAGATTATCAGGACCATGTTTTGATCATGCTTATCCTTTTAACTAGAGTATTGTGTCCCTTTGCTCAAGCTCTTTCATTTTATCAAGTTTTTCATCTCTTTTAAACCGGAGTGCTGTACGAGATCTTTCTTACCCCTTGTTCCATTCATTCAATAGTTACGGAGGCAGTGTATTGTGATTTCATCAAGTATCTTCTCATCTTATCAAGTTCTTATTTAATTCCTTTTCTTTTCAATCAGAGTGTTGCCCAAAGTTGTTCTCCCTTGTTCCTCTTTTCTAACGGAGTGTTTTCAGCTTCGTCATCTCCATTGTATTATTTTCTCGAAATGGCTTAACCTTTGCAAAGTTCTTTTGTTTCACTCATTGGTCAAAGAAGCAACTTAGTTTTACCTCTTCTCTGTCTCTTCCGTTTTTCCCTCCGGTGTCATCCTAGATCTCGGGACGAGATCCTCTCGTAGTGGTGGAGTGTTGTAACGCCCCAAGACCGGAGCTTCAGATGCCTTCCAGGGGTTCCGGGTTTCGTCGTGTGATTTGTTTGGTTCATCGTCTTCATCTTTGCATCATGTGCATTGCATCATGTCATTTCTTTTCTTAACTCAACTAAATAAATTGCATGGATCTTCGGTCCATTTAAATCGAGGGATATTCACTATGGTGATTACTCTTTAAAACATATTCTCCCAATATTTTAGGGAGCTATATAAATTATATTCCAATAATTTGGAATCACCCATAACACATGTGCAGATAATCACATGCCTTTTTGCTTCGAGTTGATCTCCAAACCTTGCCGGAAATTCTTTCTTCTTTTTTTGAGGCTCCTCCAAAAGTCTCAACATTTTTGGACCTTCCCAAACCTCACTTCTTATTCAAATCATTTGAATTAATTTCAAATGAGTTTGAATTCAACTTCAACCGTGTGCCCACTTCTATTTTGCAGGATCAAGCTCATTTTTGCAAGTCCGGGGAAATTATCCCTATGCGCAAAATCCTTCCCTAACCCTCTCCTTCTTCCCTCTCTCGATTTTCTTTTCTGTCAAAGAATATAAGAGGAGAGAGAGAGAGAGAGAGAGAGAGAGAGAGAGAAGCCCAGCCTAGGCCGGCCTGCTAGGCCCATCTTACCTACCTAACCCTAAACCTCTCCCTGGCCCGACCCCCATCTCCTCACGATCCCCCACTCCCTCTCGATCCCCAGCGTCGCCTCCTCTCGATCCCCACTCCTCTTCTCTTCCACCTCGACTCAGAAGAGGAGCCCCGCGCCCGTTTCCCCAGCGCCGCCGGCGACAACCAAGCCTCCCCTCCCGGCGCACCTCTTCTCCTTCCTCCACCTAGTACATGCGGAACCCCGCGCCCCTGGCATCCCCATGCTCGTTGCCTCCCCTTCGCTCAAGCCCTGCATCCCTGCCGAGGCGAGCGCCGAGTTCCATCGCAAGCCGCCGCCCGGACCAGGCCGGAGCCCGTAGGCCTCCTCGCCGCCGTCGCGCCCACAAGGCCACTAGCATGACCTGCGCCTCCTCCATGGCCTCCCTCCTTGCTGCCATGGACGCGAGGGTCGAGCTCGCCACCCCGCCGCGTCGCCAAGGCCGCCGGGCACTGCAGCCTGCCGGCCTACCCCCTGCTTCGTCATCTATAGCCACCTCGCCGTGGCCTCTCCGAGCTCTACCCGCGTCGACGCCTCAGGCCTCCATCGATCCACCCGTCCATCCATGCCCGGAGCAGCGCCGCCCTCGCCGGAGCAAGCACCAAGGTTGGCTCCGCCGACCGGTCCGCCTCAGCGCCTCCTCCCGCTCGCGCCTCCTCCTGCCTCGTCCTCGTTCCCGCGCCGCTGGTCGCCGGAAACCAGCAGGAGAAGCCCCGCCTCCGCTCAAGGACCCGTGCCATTCACTGCTGCCTGCTCCGTTTTCCCTGCGCACCTCCCGGTCCCGTGCTGCACAGCCAAGTTGTCATCGGTGGCCTCGTCAATCACCACCCAGGCTGCTATCTTGAACAGCTCCTCCACGGCTTCTAGTCTGTACGTGGAGTTCCATCAGTTGCTAGAGCACCACGGATCCACAAGTAGCTCTACGCACGGATACACCAAGACCTGGCCCGGCTAGTACCACGACGTCCGTCGATCGTCAAGTACCATTTGGATGCACCAAGTTCCACGACGATGTATAAGTTTCTTCTGAACATGTACGACTACAATGTGAACGAGTCGTGACGATGTATAAGTTTCTTCTGAACATGTACGACTACAATGTGAACGAGTTCCACGACGACCCAAGTACCGCGAGAACGTTTGTGCCCCTACCGTTGTCGCGAATTCGGCAAGACCAAGTGTACGACTACGCCCAGCGATGCAACAAGTTCCTCTTCGAAACAACCAAGTACCACTACGTCGACCCTCGAAGACCCATGTAACGCAAACGTCAAGTTCAACTACCGTCGTGTGAACCGCTACTTCCCACAATGACCCCGTGAACAACTACTTCCCCTTCGACACGTGTACCCCTACCGCCGAACTCGATCCGTTCCGTTAATGCACGCTTCGAAGGTATAACTCCGAGACGACCGTACGTGAACAAATGCTTGTGTTGTATGAGATGCGTGTTTGGATGTTGTATCCTCCCGCGAACGCTACTTGTTTTCCCCGCTGTTGACACACGAACACGTCACGTGTACCCTCGACGCCGGGGGTGATGCACCGCAGCTCACGTCGAAGGAGACCCGACCGACAGCGCGATACGCAAGACAGTCGGCGGGCGCTTTTGCAGACCCGAAACCCCGCGCACCCGAGAGGGACCCCGTCAGGGATTGCGGCGGCTATGGGCTGCCCTTAGTCGATTTGCTCGCCCCTAGAGCCTCGTGGATCCGCAGCCCTCAAACATGAAGAACTAGCGAAGAACGAGAAGAAAGATACAAGGGAGAGATAAAAAGTAGATGAAAAAGTAGTATATTGATTTGTTCGATTGTGTGTTGTTCAATCGGCCGTCACCCCCAACATATATAAGAGGCGGCTGGACTTCCCGTACAAGCAAAAGATTTATCTAGGCTTTCCTTACAAGAAAATTACATCAATTCACGTCCTAGAATCCTAGTTCTGGTCCCACTCGGATTCAGCCCGAATCTGGTCCAATCTTCTGTCTTGCTCCTTGCGTGGGCTGTGGAATTTTCATATGACTTCCGATGGAGACGGTTCAAATATCAATTATGTGTGCTTCGACGAGGCCAACAATCCGTATGTTGATCACTTTTCCAAATAAGGCCATCTTGAATACTCCACGGGGTCATCTCTAATTTCGAGTCGGACTCGTTCATGTAGCTGACTGGACCGTCCGACTCTTGCAACGTCTCTGCAGGTCGTATACTACGTCAGATGATGATGACTCCAAAAGCAAAGTTGACCTTTCGACGTTACGAACAATTCCTATGTTGAACACTTCTTCATCCGAAGCCACCTAGATAAGTATTTGAGCCCATCTTCAGCATCTGGTCGGATTGGCCTCGACAGTTTCTACTGTTCACGGCAGCAAGCTTTCCCGGCAAGGTTACTGTTCATGGCGGCAAGCTTTCCCCGGCAGGTTACTGTTCACGGCGGCAAGCTCTCCCCCGGCAAGGTTACTGTTCACGGCGGCAAGCTTTCCCCGGCAAGGTTACTGTTCACGGCGGCAAGCTCTCCCCGGCAAGGTTACTGTTCACGGCGGCAAGCTTTCCCCGGCAAGGTTTTTGAGGCAGTAAACGACCTCGGATGAAAATGTGTCCAAAAGCAAAGTTGACCGTTTTGACGAGACGAAAAACTTTCGTGTTGAACGTTTTCCGATTCGAGGCCATCTTTTGGGCCAAAACACTCACGCATTACATCAGACACTTGCCAAGACATGTCTGGTCTTCCGCGTCATATTTCGCCTCTTGACAGGGCTGCATCCAGATAGCTCTAACTTTTGTATACGAACTCGGATTGAGATGATTTTTATATCAAAATCGACCGATTCGACGAGACGAAGACAATTTATGTAGAGCATTCCTTCATCCGAGATTGTCCTGAAGGCATACTTGACCAAAAAGCACTCAAAACACCTAAACATGACAATCTGAGTGTAGTTTTGGTCTTTGATATGATGCCGAATGATTATGGTCCAAACATCAAAGTTGTTCCACTCGGCAATGTGAAATTTCTCATTTAGAATATTTTGTCATTTGAGGCCATCTCCATTGCATTCTGCATTGTGCCAAAATCAGGTGTCAACACAGGCCCCCCTGTTTTTCGGCAAAGCTTGCATGCCGAAAAATAATTTGCACCATGTTTGTTCTAAGGACCATGTTTGTGCTAAGGGCGATAATCGTATATCGGCCATTGCCTACTTAGGCTTCCTGCCACACACTCGGGTGGTACTTCTTCAAATATTTGCCATTGAGAGGCTCGAGGTAACAATGCCCCCTGTATTGATTCCACCAAATATGAATTTCCGGGAACAACTCTTGTAATCCTAAAAGGACCTTCCCAACTTGGAGACCACTTCCCGAATTTTCTATCTCTTGAACCAATCGGTAGAATCACTTTCCAGACGAGGTCACCAACTTGAAAATTCTTCAAGTTGACTTTCTTATTGTAAGCCCTTGCCACCCTCAACTTATCTCTCTCTATGGCATTCAAAGCAGCTAAACGTTTATCAGCAACCTCATCAATGTTGTCCATCATCAAGTTATAGAAGTCTATTGCCGATAAATCATTTTGTTTGGCTATTCTCAAAGCATTCAAATTTACTTCCACTGGTAAAACAGCCTCCTGACCATATACTAGCTCATATGGAGTCACTTTCGTAGCACCATGCCTTGAGATTCTATATGCCCATAATGCCTCAGACAACAAGTCATGCCATCTCCTTGGATTATCCTCAATCTTCTTCTTGATGAGCTTGATTAAAATTTTATTGCTAGACTCAGCTTGTCCATTAGCTTGGGCATAATATGGGGAGGAATTGAGCAACTTTATGTTATAAGATTCGGCAAACTTTCTGACTTGGTGTGACATAAAAGATGAACCTTGATCTGTAGTTAACGTTTGAGGAATACCGAATCTATGAATAATGTGTTCGGTTATGAATTTAATTACCTCCGTATGCGTCATGTTCTTGAGAGGTACTGCTTCAGACCACTTAGTGAAATAATCAGTTGCCACCAATACGAACCGATGCCCCTTCGAAGAAGACGGATGGATTTGCCCAATAAAGTCTAAACCCCATCCTCTGAAAGGCCACGGCTTGATAATAGGATGCAACATAGCAGCGGGAGCTAATTGAATATCACCAAATTTTTGACAAGCTTCGCACCCTTTATAATATCTGAAGCAATCATTAATCATGGTCGGCCAATAAAACCCAGCACGTCGTAATAACCATTTCATCTTGGGAGCCGACTGGTGAGTACCACAAATGCCTTCATGTACCTCTCCCATAGCAACTCTTGCTTGGTCCTCATCCAAGCACTTTAAAAGAACATCATCAACTGTTCGGCGATAAAGATCATCATCCCTCATAGTATATTTAAAATCCATACGCCGAACAGCCCTGTCCACCCTTTCACTCGGATTACGCAAGTAAGCAACAATGGGCTTCCTCCAGTCGGAATTGTCACCTGCACTAGATTTTTTGTTAATGACCGAATCAGTGGGTTCTGGTTCGGCCTCTTCTATACTGGTAAGACAAGACATCGGATTTTGAGAAATATGAAACATGCCATGATCAACATGGTATCCAGATGCTTGTTGTGCCAACTCATTTGCTTTCCAGTTGTCATGTCTAGATACATGTGCAATGCTAAAACAATCCAAAGTAGAGATTATATCTAGACATTTATCAAGATAAACATTAAGTGATTCGTCCAAACACTGAAAGACTTTGGATATTTGCTGTACCACTAGTAACGAATCACCATAAGCCTCAATATGTGTAACACCTATAGCAAGTAACATCTCTAGGCCGAATAACAATGCTTCATACTTGGCTTGATTGTTTTTGCAAAAATATTCTAAGCGGCATGAGGCTTCAAAAACAGCACCATGAGGAGATATATACACAATACCAACACCTTGGCCATTGCTACAAACTGACCCATCAAAGTATAATATCCATGGTACTAATGAAATAAGGTTCATATCAACATCATGCTTGTCATTAATCCGATGTTCAACAGTGAAATTAGCAACAATTTGGCCTTTCATGGACTTTAGAGATTCATAAGCCAAATCACATTCAATTAAAGCATAAGCCCACTTGCCAATTCTACCACTAAGAATTGGCCTATGCAACATGTATTTAATGACATCGGTTTGACAAGCTACTACACAAGCACTCGGCACTAAATAATGTCTCAGTTTTGTGCAAGCATAATATAAGCATAGACATAATTTCTCAATAAATATATACCTTGTCTCTGCGTCCAATAAGTGGCGGCTCAAATAAGTGATGGCATGCTCTTTTCCTTCGGTCTCTTGAGTTAGAACAGCACCAATAACTTCTTCCTCTGCTGCAATGTAAAGTCTGAAGGGTTCCCTATGCTTGGGTGCTCTCATCACCGGAGGAGTGCACAAATAATTCTTGATTATATCAAATGCTTCTTGCTGTTTTGCCCCCCAAGTGAAATCAGCATCATCCTTTAACCGAAGGATAGGAGTAAATGCATCAACTTTCCCTGACAGATTAGCTATGAACCTTCTCAAATAGTTGACCTTGTCAAGGAACTTTTGCATATCTCTCTTGCATGTTGGAGCCTCCACTTTCTGTATAGCCTCTATCTTTTTGGGATCAATCTCTATGCCATCTTCATGAATAATGAAACCCAAAAACTTACCAGCTGACACGCCAAAAGCACACTTCAAAGGATTCATCTTCAGTCCATACTTTTTCATTCTTTCAAAAGCTAAACGCAAATCGGCCAAGTGAGATTCAAAAGCATCCGATTTGACAACAATATCATCAATATAAACTTCAAGTATGATACCGAGTAAATCATGGAAAATCAAATTCATAGCCCTTTGATATGTGGCTCCAGCATTTTTTAATCCGAATGTCATCACTACTCGAATAAACCAACGAAACCAGGGCATCGAAAAGCAGTCTTGTACATGTCCTCTTCGGCCATAAAAATTTGATTGTATCCGGCATTACCATCTAGAAAGCTAATAACCTTATGCCCAGAAGCATCATTAATAAGCATATCGGCTATTGGCATGGGATACTCATCTTTGGGTGTAGCCCTATTCAAATCTCTGAAATCAATGCACACCCTCAACTTGCCGGATCCTTTCTTCTCCACCGGGACAATGTTAGAAATCCACTCGGCATACCTGCAAGGTCGAATGAAATTAGCTTCAAGCAGTCGACCGATCTCTTCCTTGATCCGGTTATACGTTTTCGGATTAAATTTTCTGGCCGACTGTTTATAAGGTCTAAAACCGGCCTTTATAGGCAACCGATGCTCCACTAGCTCTCGGCTTAACCCTGGCATCTCATGATATTCCCATGCAAAGCAACAAACATATTCTTTCAATAGCTCGATCAACTTAGCTTTACAATCGGCTTTCACATTTTTGTTTATAAATGTCAGTCGAGTGACTGAACCATCTCCAATATCTACCTCTTCTAATGGATCGGTCGACGTAAATCCTTTTCCAAGTTTATCCATGTCATCCAACTCCTCTATAGACTCATACATATTGTTCTCGCTGGACCGATATTTCACAAGACGTTTTTGTAACCACTCAGAGCTAGAATCCATTTAAACATATCATACCTTGGAGCCGATTGCATTCAGTCGGCTTTAAAGAGACGGGCACAAAACCATTCTTGGTTGCGCTGAGAAAATCAAACTCTGATAAGTCATGTCCCGTCAAGCAAGTAGCATTGGTATGTTGCCAATCCACCGACGCATCGGCCAAAGCAACACATGTTGAGTTATCCGCATGAATGACTTCCACTTCATCATCAACCCACTGAATCAAAAACTGGTGCATAGTGGATGGTACACACTGGTTTGCATGAACCCAATCACGGCCTAGTATGACGTTGTAGTTACCTTGCACCTCAGCGACAAAGAATGCAGTAGCCAAAGTTTTGCTTCCGACTGTAAGCTCCACATACATCACACCTTTGGCTTCAGTTTTCTCTTTGCCTTCAAACCCGTTAAGCACCATATTGGTCTTGATCAATTCTTCATCAGGCAAACCCAATTTCTTGAAGACCGAATAGGGCATAAGATTTACCACAGCACCACCATCAACAAGCATCCGAGTGAGCGGCGACCCATTGATATGACCTCTGATATATAATGGTTTCAGATGCGTTACTGGTTCTTTTGGCTTCTCGAATATCACGTTTTAGGGCCAAAATCCAGCTGAGCCACCTCCCCTTCCTCATCTACAGCACGAAACTCAGCAGGCAAGTAATACACCATATTGATATCCATACCTTCATGAACCGGTGTAAACTCATAGTCCAACATATCAGCCTCCTCCTCAAGTGCATCCACCGATTCAGAAATTTGTCTGAATGAAGAGGAAGTAATAGGTAACGTAGACGATGCAATGATAGCGTTGTCCTTTTTTGGTAGTGTAGGTGTTGCTGTGATAGGCGTAGAGGCCACTGTATCTCGTATTTGTTTGGGCCTCCACACTTGTTTTGTAGGTACCATAGGCCGAGTGTCATTGAACAACTTATCCCTTTGCTTCTCAGCCTCTTGTTCTGCCATCTCTTGGCTCCTTAACCTCTGTAGTTTCCTCTTTTGTGTCTTTGTTAGCCCTGGAGGACACCACTTTGGCTGAGTGTATTTAGGATCTCTCATTTTTACTCGGCTGGCGCTTGCATGGTCATTAGCCGAGTGCTCTGGCGCAATAGAAAGTATCAGCCCAGCCGGTTTGCTATGCACAATTGGCTGCTGTATGGCAAATGTTTTGGTGCCCAAGATAAGTGAGTCGGCATCCGTTTTCTCCTTGCTTTTTCCCGACTCAACTGCTGCAACACTTGGTGACTTAACACGCCATTCTTTTCGACTTTCCAGATGCATGAAATTTCCACTCGGGCGCAGCTTTTTACTCTGATGGAATCCACTCGGATGGATGTCACTCGGATGGAATTCACTCGGATGGAGTCCAGTCGGATGGAATCTACTTGGCCACATTTTTTCACTCGGATAGCTTCCACGTGGGTGCATCCTTACACTCGGATAATTTCCACTCGGTCGCATATTTTGACCATAATGTTGAGTCGGACATTATATGAATAATCAAGTCGATCCCACACAGATTGCTTCTGCTCTTCTGAAAACTGCGCCTTTGGTCCACTCGGTTTTGTATACCGACTGAACATATCAGCTGATGGTGACCTTGGTCGTTTCAGATGAGTCGATCGATTGAAACTAGAACCGGCCGACTGGTTAGCATACTTGGACAGCAACATATCAAAAGTTGGCTTGATCCGCTTGCGCTGCACTTTAGCTTCATTCTTCTTCCACTTGCCAACTTCTGGACTCTTGGGCTTGACAAATTTAACACGAGTATTTTCTTGCACTTGCGGTTGCCCCCCGAGTGTAGGATTCTTGATGGTGATTTTGATCACTTCCTTGCCATCGGGTTGCTTATCAAGCACAACCTGTCTCCCCAAGACCTTGTTGTCCTCCTTGTCTTTCCTGGGCTCACCGACAATGACATTAGCTTTATTAGCAGATTCGGCTGCCTCCGGCCGAATGAGTAGCTTCTTCCCCTCCAAATCCATGGTATTCATTGGAAAAGGCTGTTTATCAACTTGCATTTCAGAAAAGTTCAATCGTCCGTCATTAATGGCCGATTGTATCTGTCGTCGAAAAACATTGCTATCGTTAGTAGCATGAGAAAAAGAATTATGATACTTGCAATAAGCGCGCCGTTTCAGCTCTTCAAACGGCGGCAGAGTACGAGTTATTCTAATAATTTTAGCTTGCAGCAAAGCATCAAATATTTTATCACACTTGGCAATGTTAAAAGTAAACTTCATCTCTTCATCACGATTCTTATGAATCGGTTTCAGATCATTGCAAGTAAATGGTTTGGCCTTAGATGGCCAAACAAATTCAGTAGAAAAAACGTCACCCTCATCGTCCGAGTGATCACTATCATATTCGATCATATTCATCTTTGGACGATCGGCTTTGTATCTATGCACTTCTTTGAGGTCTTTGCTTCGGCTTTCCTGAGCCAAAGCCCTTTGTAAGACTTGGTTGATATTTAAGAACTCGTAGCCTTCTAGCTTTTCTCTGATGGGAGTTCTCAAACCACTCATCACTAGGTCTGCCAAGTCTCTCTCGGTTATCACCAAACTAAAACACCGGTTTTTTGTTTCTCTAAATCTCTTGATGTAATCGGAGACCGATTCATCATGCTTCTGCTTAAACGATGTTAGATGTGACAACTTGAGTTCATTGTCGCCGCTATAAAAGTGATCATGAAACTTCTGCTCTAGCTGCGACCAAACCCGAATGGAACCATGGGGTAAAAAAGAAAACCATGAAAATGCGGTACCAGTTAATGATAAAGGAAATAAACGCACTTTCAATTCGTTCAATGAGCCTGCCTCACCCAATTGTGCTAAATATTGACTAACATGCTCCCATGTGGTTTTTGTGCCTTCTCCACTAAATTTAACAAAATCTGGAATTTTATATCCTGGAGGGCACTGGATGGCATCAAAGTACTCGGGGTACGGCTTTTGGTAAATCCGATTCCGAGGTAACTTAACTCCAAAATTCTCTCGAAGCATCTTAGCCATCTCCTCTCTAAGATTAGCTAGACCATCATCCATAGTGGACGATGACGCTTGTGGCAGTGGCATAGGAGGAGTAGGGTTACTAGCTGTAGGTAAGAATTGTGGCATGTATGTCGACCCAAAATTTGGTAGTGGTCGAGTGGTTGTAGATGTAGGTAGGGTTTGGTTCAGCGCTGCCACCGAACCTGGCATGCTCATAATAGGGTTGATGGGTGCAGACACAATCTGATTTGTATGGGTAGGACAATAAGCCATCGGCACAGGAAGCGCCAATGCAATAGGTAAAGCCAGATTAGGGTTTTGCACACTAGCAGCTACACCATCATTACCACTAGATGATTGAGATGTATTCTTCTGAGCATTAGTATTTTCTATGAAAGTTTGATAGACTAGATTGTTACCATCAGCAATACGACTTTCAATCTTAGCCCACTGCTCAGGAGAAAAAGTAGTACTCACAGAGGGTTTGACCTGCTCGGCTTGAAGAGGAGGGAACTTGATTTCTTCAATCGGAGTGATGTTGCCTTGGCGATCTTTCTTGAATTTTGCAAGGAACTCCTGCAGGTCCTTCTCCTCACGTGCCTTCTTGTACTCCTCATAGACTTGGCGATGATCGGCCGATATCTCATCAAGACTGGGCTTAATGATGTTATCGGCGTCTACCTCAGATGGCTTGGGAAGATCGGACATGGTGGATGATGATAATTGATCTTCTTCCCCAGCGGAGTCGCCAAAAAGTGTGTTGACACACGAACACGTCACGTGTACCCTCGACGCCGGGGGTGATGCACCGCAGCTCACGTCGAAGGAGACCCGACCGACAGCGCGATACGCAAGACAGTCGACGGGCGCTTTTGCAGACCCGAAAACCCCACACCCCTGGGAGGGACCACGTCAGGGATTGCGGCGGCTATGGATCCGCAGCCATCAAACAGGAAGAACTAGCGAAGAACGAGAAGAAAGATACAAGGGAGAGATAAAAAGTAGATGAAAAAGTAGTATATTGATTTGTTCGATTGTGTGTTGTTCAATCGGCCGTCACCCCCAACATATATAAGAGGCGGCTAGACTTCCCGTACAAGCAAAGGATTTATCTAGGCTTTCCTTACAAGAAAATTACATCAATTCACGTCCTAGAATCCTAGTTCTGGTCCCACTCGGATTCAGCCCGAATCTGGTCCAATCTTCTGTCTTGCTCCTTGCGTGGGCTGTGGAATTTTCATATGACTTCCGATGGAGACGGTTCAAATATCAATTATGTGTGCTTCGACGAGGCCAACAATCCGTATGTTGATCACTTTTCCAAATAAGGCCATCTTGAATACTCCACGGGGTCATCTCTAATTTCGAGTCGGACTCGTTCATGTAGCTGAATGGACCGTCCGACTCTTGCAGCGTCTCTGCAGTATACTACGTCAGATGATGATGACTCCAAAAGCAAAGTTGACCGTTTCGACGTTACGAACAATTCCTATGTTGAACACTTCTTCATCCGAAGCCACCTAGATAAGTATTTGAGCCCATCTTCAGCATCTGGTCGGATTGGCCTCGACAGTTTCTACTGTTGACGGCAGCAAGCTTTCCCGGCAAGGTTACTATTCACGGCGGCAAGCTTTCCCCGGCAGGTTACTGTTCACGGCGGCAAGCTCTCCCCCGGCAAGGTTACTGTTCACGGCGGCAAGCTTTCCCCGGCAGGTTACTGTTCACGGCGGCAAGCTCTCCACCGGCAAGGTTACTGTTCACTGCG
>NC_057797.1:385523234-385567349 GCF_018294505.1 Triticum aestivum
CCCCGGCAAGGTTTTTGAGGCAGTAAACGACCTCGGATGAAAATGTGTCCAAAAGCAAAGTTGACCGTTTTGACGAGACGAAAAACTTTCGTGTTGAACGTTTTCCGATTCGAGGCCATCTTCTGGGCCAAAACACTCACGCATTACATCAGACACTTGCCAAGACATGTCTGGTCTTCCGCGTCATATTTCGCCTCTTGACAGGGCTGCATCCAGATAGCTCTAAATTTTGCATACGAACTCGGATTGAGATGATTTTTATATCAAAATCGACCGATTCGACGAGACGAAGACAATTCATGTAGAGCATTCCTTCAGCCGAGATTGTCCTGAAGGCGTACTTGACCAAAAAGCACTCAAAACACCTAAACATGACAATCTGAGTGTAGTTTTGGTCTTTGATATGATGCCGAATGATTATGGTCCAAACATCAAAGTTGTTCCACTCGGCAATGTGAAATTTCTCATTTAGAATATTTTGTCATTTGAGGCCATCTCCATTGCATTCTGCATTGTGCAAAAATCAGGTGTCAACACCCGCTTGGCACCGTCGTCGACATGTGGGAACCCGGTTACCGGGATCACCCCACCTTCTATCGCATGTCACGGTTCCATCACTTTTCCTTTTGTACCGGTATCTCTGTGAGCTACCGGAACCGATATGGTGCTGTGACATCATTTTCGGATTCGTCCCCGTGGCACCTTTTCTTTCCACCACGGTGACAAATGCTTCATAATGTTCTTATCAACATTTTCATAAAAATCGCATAAACTTGTCCATGTCATCCGCATCATGATAACAACAATTAAAATGTTTAAATTGTTGTTGCAATAAATTACTAAGGCATATGGGGATTTACCGGATTTGTTGTCTATCATATCCGGCCCCATTTAAATTGGTTAGATGGTATAGTTTTTGTTATGCTTCACCTCTTGCCATGTTAATCAACATTTAATATTGTTGAGTACCTAAACGAGAGAGAACTAAATAATTGACGCGGTGTTCCATGAATATGCAACCCATTGCATATTGAGCTCCACTTAATTTGTAGTATTGTTTGTTGCACTTTGCCATGCCATGTATCATTAAACCGGACATGCATCATACTTGATTGTGCATCATACCATGTTTATGTGGTGGTTGTTTACTATGTTGTTTGCTTCTTTCCGGTGTTGCTTCTTCAGGTTAGTTCCGATAACGTCGCGTTTGTGAGGATCCGTTCGACTTCGTCCGTTTGTCTTCTTCATGGACTCATTCTTCTTCCTTGCGAGATCTCAGGCAAGATGACCATACCCTCGAAATCACTTCTATCTTTGCTTGCTAGTTGCTCGCTCTTTTGCTATGCATATGCTGCGATACCTACCACTTGCTTATCATGCCTCCCATATTGTTGAACCAAGCCTCTAACCCACCTTGTCCTAGAAAACCGTTGTTTGGCTATGTTACCGCTTTGCTCAACCCCTCTTATAGCATTGTTAGTTGCAGGTGAAGGTTGGAGCTTGTTCCTTGTTGGAACATGGATATTTTGTTGGGATATCACAATATCTCTTATTTAATTAATGCATCTATATACTTGGTAAAGGGTGGAAGGCTCGGCCTTATGTCTGGTGTTTTGTTCCACTCTTGCCGCCCTAGTTTCCGTCATATCGGTGTTATGTTCCCATATTTTTTGTTCCTTACGCGGTTGGGTTATAATGGGAACCCCTTGATAGTTCGCCTTGAATAAAACTCCTCCAGCAAGGCCCAACCTTGGTTTTACCATTTGCCACCTAGCCTTTTTCCCTTGGGAGTCGTGCATCCCGAGGGTCATATTTATTTTAACCCCCCCGGGCTAGTGCTTCTCTAAGTGTTGGTCCAAACTAGAGCCCCTTGCAGCGCCACCTCGGGGAAACTCGTCGGCTGGTTTTAGTTGTACGGATTGCTTATCCAGTGTTGCCCTGAGAACGAGATATGTGTAGCTCCTATCGGGATGTTGGCGCATCGGGTGGTCTTGCTGGACTTGTTTTACCATTGTCGAGGATGTCTTCTAACCGGGATTCCGAGCCTGATCGAGTCTTCCCGCTAGAAGGAATATCCTTCGTTGACCGTGAGAGCTTGTGATGGGCTAAGTTGGGATACCCCTGCAGGGATTTGAACTTTCGAAAGTCATGCCCGCGGTTATGGGCAGATGGGAATTTGTTAATGTCCGGTTGTAGAAAACCTGAAGTTGACCTTAACTAAAATACATCAACCGTGTGTGTTACCGTGATGGTCTCTTTCCGGCGGAGTCCAGGAAGTGAACACGGTGTTGGAGTTATGCTTGACGCAGGTTGTTCTAGGATCACTTCTTGATCATAGTTTCTCGACCGTGCCTTTGCCTTCTCTTCTCGCTCTCATTTGCGTATGTTAGCCACCATATATGCTAGTCGCTTGCTGCAGCTCCACATCATACCTTTACCTTACCCATAAGCTTAAATAGTCTTGATCGCGAGGGTGCGAGATTGCTGAGTCCCCGTGACTCATAGATACTTCCAAAACCAGTTTGCAGGTGCCGATGTTACCGAGCAGGTGACGCAAACAAGCTCAAGGAGGAGCTCGATGAAGATCTTGTCCTTTGTGTTGTTTTGTTCTAGTTGATCAGTGGTGGAGCCCAGTCGGGACGATCGGGGATCTGTGTAGCATTTGGGGTAGTCTTCTTTTATTTTGGTTCCGTAGTCGGACCTTGAGTGTATTTGGATGACGTAATGCTTTATTCATGTAATTGTGTGAAGTGGCGAGTGTAAGCCAACTATGTATCTTTTCCCTTATTGTATTACATGGGTTGTTTGCGAAGATTACCTCACTTGCGACATTGCTTTCAATGCGGTTATGCCTCTGAGTCATGCTTCGACACGTGGGAGATATAGCCGCATCGAGGGCATTACAAAAATGAAAGAAGAGAACGATAGCAAGGACCTGAACACGTGGGAGGTACCTCTGAATCTAGCCTACATAACCTACGCGGCCAAGGACGCATACGCATGCTACAACATGTACAGGCGGATCTTGGAGATGAGGCCGTGTCTGCTTCCCGTAACCAGCGAGTACACGGACATCTACAACATCATGATCAAGCATGCCACGAAGGTCTAGATGATGTACTTTATCTGTTTAAGCACCTTTATCATCTAAGTGTTTCATGCATTAGCCTATCTGTCATAATTATCTGTTTTGTCCGAAATATTTCGTCTAAGAACCCATTAACCTATTTGTTAAGTGGCTATTTGCTTATGTATGTAACTAGTTCACTGGGCTACCGTGCTTTGAATCTCCTTCCTCCCAACATATTCCCCTTCTCAACTGGACCCAGCAGGTCTCGTACACAGACATCTGGGACCAACCACCTATCCATTTGTATTTCTTTATTCTGTTCAATCTTTCGTCCTCTTCCTATACAGCGGCTGGTGGCGCTGTCGCGCACGCCTTGGTGACCCGTCATAGCCTATGGTGTTGGCCAGACCATCCCTCTACTCCCACACATTGTCCGGCGGCGGCAGCTCCGCCGGCCCACCCTGCACCCGAACAAGTCAACCCTCGTACTCCCCTCTGCCTGCGTCTTCCCCCGCTCCAGTTCGTTCGGTCCAAGGTCTCGACGTCGTCCTCCGTCTTGGTGCTCTCGCCGCATTGCCGCCGTCTGTCGTTCCCAACATGGTCAGCAAAATAAGAGGAATCGGGAGACGACTGTTCGTCGAGAGGCTGACAGTCCCAGGCCCACCAGGTCCATGGCCTATGTTTTGTTGTTTAACATGCGCAACCCACGACATGTTGCAACTTTTTTTGGATCTAGCAGGTATGAAGCGGCCTCTGGGCCTCCCAACCTAGCTTGTCTGTAACATCAGCAGCCCAAGTTACGTTTGTTTTTTTAAGACGATGCACAGCTCAGTTCTATTTTTCTATAAGAATGCAAAACTAAACCTATGTTTTCCCTTCTATAATAGTATATATATATATATATATATATATTTAAATTTATATCTTATTTTGTTACATATATATAATAGAAACAACACAAGGTTCCGTTAAACCTGTCATTCGTCCAACCATTTTATAGACCTTCCCACTTCCTTTATTTTTGTTTTCATTAATCCTATATCTAAATTTTCTCCCACTTTCTTTTTCGATGTAATCTGAGTTTTCTCCCAGTACTTTTCCCTAGAACCAACTCAACTGTCCCACGTCTAGCCTAAAAAATAATAATACCCCATGTCCTATTAACTCATCAAATTAAAATGATATTTTATTTCATAAATCAAAAGTTCTTAGAAAATAATAATAATAATAATAATAATAATAATTGTTTACATATAACTTGGCAAGTTAACTCCTGGTGATTGCGTACATAAGCTTGCAAACATTTTACTGACCAATGCAGTAGTAGCCGTGCAATCATGTGTTTATGTTTTTATAACATTTCTCCGTCGAGCCCAACATGATATTTTTACCCAGCCCAGCAAGTCCACGGATTTTGAGAAAAATGCAAATGGGCTTTAAATTCTACCATAATATATAAATGGGTTGCATAGGCGCTACATCATTGTTTCACCCAGCCCACCAAATGGACTAAAAAACAAATGGAGTGCCTGACATGTGGGCCAGTAGGTCGAAGCCTAAGCACTTTCGCAAAAAAATAAAAATACAAAGGTCGAAGCCTAAGCACTTTCGAAAAAAGTAAAAATACAAAGGTCGAAGCCTAAGCACTTTTGCAAAAAAATAAAAATACAAAGGTCGAAGCCTAAGCAAGGCATTGGATTTACATCCAACGACCGACATTCTTCTTCAATCTCTCATCTTCTTCCCCCAGCGCTACCGGGACCGCCTGCTCCAGCCTCTGGCGTCCAGCGGTGCTGTTTTGCGTGCCTCGCAGCGAAACGCTACCCCACCGACGGCCAAGCCATCCCTCCACTCCTCCGCACCTCATGTTATTCTCTGCCAAGTGTAGGCCCATCCCGCACCAGAACTAGTGAAGTTTCCCACCCCTTTCCGCATGTGACTCCACTATCGCGTCTTCCCCATCTCCGGGGCATTCCAGTCTAGGGCCTCGTCGTTGTCCACCGGTTTGGTGCGCTCTGCACGGTGTGGTCAACATGGTCAACAAACAAGAGTCAATGAAAGATAACTGTATGTGGGAGGATGATAGTGGGGACGCACCACGCCTGTGGACGCATGCATGCAACTACATCCTTTTTACCCTGAAAAGTAATGTTTTCTCCCCCTGGCAGCTGGGACTCACCAGCTACATCTTTGCACGCAAGGAAGTGTGTCCTTATTACGGGCAAAAAAATGTTCCTCCCGCTGACAGCTCAGACCTACCAACAATATCTTCGTACGCAAGGAAGTGCCTCCTTATTACGCACAAAAAAATGAATACTCCCCCTTCTAGCTAGGACCCACTATAGTGGGAGGCTGACTTGTCGGCCTACTAAGTTGACGCAGACAGAGGGCTTTGCTAACTCAGTCGATATGAACGATTCAAGCTCTAGTGACCGTACGATGTCCATCCAACGGTCGTAGTGCTTCTTCAACCTCCGGTCTTCTTGCTCCAGCCTCCGAAACCAGCGCCGGTCGTGTCGCCTACTCCTGCCTCCCATGGCCGACTGTGCTATCGCAGAGGCCTTACCGCCCCTACTACTCCCACCGCTGGCTAGGCCATCTCTCTACTCACCCACACCCCCTGTTATTCTGTGGCGACAACAGCCTCACACCGCAGCCGAACCAGTCAACCCTCATACTCCTCTCTGCGTGGGCATCCACTGTCGTGTCTTCCCCGGCTCCGCATCGTCCCCTTCCTAGGCCTCGCCGTCATCCACCGCCTTGGTGCTCTCGGTGTGGCATGGTCAATGTGCTCAAGGAATGACTTCCATCGGAAGAGTGTTGTACGTGGAGAGGCTGACAGCTGTATCGACAACTGCAGCAAGGAAGTGCAACCTTATTATGTGTAAAGTAATGATTCCTCCACCTGACAGCAGGTATCCACCGGATGGGCCGCCGTATTACACAAAAAAATGTTTCCCCCTGACTGTTGGGACCCACCAGCTACATCTTCGCACGCAAGGAAGTGCCTCCTTATCCTCCCTGACAGTCGGGACCCACCTGGTCGAAGCATACATAGCATTGTCATTCTGGTCATGAACGTGTACGTACATACTATCGGTCTATCTACAGGCTGTAGCGATGAACCGTGGCCGAGTAAGGAAGGGCATGAGTCATAGTAGAGGCATGCACGTAGCATGTCACGCAGTCCCGTCAATGTCGTGTACACATATGTACAACCAGGGTGCAAGAAAGTAAATACAGCCACGTATGTACATACGGGCGGGGTCTCGAACGCCTCCTCGCCCATACGTAGGGCCAGGGCTCGTGTACGTGGAGAGGCAGTGACGACGTCCTATTCACCACCAGCCAACTGGCTAGGTCAGAATGGAGAAACTGCGTTGTCATTTTCATCGGGAGGCAACGAAATGCGTCGTGTTCATCGAGAGCCAACTGGCTTGGACAGAACAGCCGAAACGAGGCCTGGCGTACCGCAAAACGGAGGAAACGGCCTTGTGTTCGACCGCGTACGGTCGAAACGGGGTCCTGTTCATCGGGAAGGCTCTGGCGTACCATAAAACGGTGGAAACGGACTTCTCTTAGACATCCTATGGTCGAAACGGGGTCCTGTTGATTGGGAGAGGTGTGGCGTACCGCAAAATAGAGGGAACGGACTTCTCTTCGACCTCGTACGGTCGAAACGGGGGTCCTGTTCATCGGGAGGGGTGTGGCGTACCACAAAACGGGACTCCACGGGCTACTGTTCATCTCCACCCCTCCTCCAGCCTCAACCTATGACTGTTCATCCACGGTGTCTCCCTCCTACCTCCACCAGCTACTGTTCATCCATGGGCTCTTGTTCATCCAGCCTCCACCGCTCCTCCACCGGCTACTGTTCAACCAGCCCTCTCCAAGGGGTCCTGTTCAACCACCCCTCCACGGGCTACTGTTCAACCAGCCCTCCACCAGCTGCTGTTCATCTAGCCCTCCATGGGGTCCTGTTCATCCACCCCCAACCGGCTCGATCGGGATCCTGTTCATCCATAGGCAACGGCCTCTAGCTACTACCACGGGGTCCTGTTCATCCAACCCCCACCAGGAACTATTCATCCAACCCTCAACAACGCTCATTGTTCATCAAGAGGCGGCTTGATCGGCTTCAGTTAGCAGCAGTAGCAAAGGAATCACTCGGGTTCAGTTAACAGCAAGGGATCGATCGGGGTTAAGTAACATAGCTAGTACAATCGCTCGGGTTCAGTTAGAGCTCAACGCCTCGCTCGGGTTCAGTTAGAGCGCAACGCCTCACACACATATGCGTATGTGTACGAGAGAAACGAGTAAACCTCAGTGCATTGCTCGGCCCCGACCACCCATCGTAACTGGGAACTCCCCAAAAATTTCCTCGCCCTTGCTTCTACCATGATTTTTTCCATCATGGACGGCCCAAAGAATGTCATGCAGCTACGTCTCCAGCCCGCCTAGGACGAAAATCCCATTTTCTGTCATGATTTTTTGTCACGGAAGTAGGAGCCCACCACATCTATGATGATACCGGGTTTTGTCACAATTATTGTCATAGAAGTGTCATAAGCATGATAGGAAAAAAATTCATTTGGCCCAAAATGTCACGGATGTATCTTTTTTTTGTAGTGATGAGATAATCAAAATTATGATGTGTAAACTAAGCAGAAGGCATTTCAATAAATTAGTAGCAATGCAATGGAAGGTAGACACCATATGAAAGATGCTACAAATATCGCTCTGCCAAGTTAACAGTGTCCCATCATAACTGGTGTTTAAACAAATGTGAAGCGGTACAAGAAATAAATCATATGCAACATGCAAACAACATCACACTACCAAGTTAAAGGTCTCTCATCATTAGTGCCATTGCATATTCACAGCATTGCATATTCACAGCTTATGATGTGTAAACTAAGGAGAAGGCATTTCAACAAATTAGAAGCAATGAAAGCTAGACACCATATGTAAGAAGCAATGAATATCACTCTACCACGTTAAAACTGTCTCATCATTAGTGGCATTTCAACAAATTAGTAGTACAAGCTAGAAAATTATGCGAGATGTAAACTGTATCAGACTCCTAAGTTAAATGTGTCTTGTGAAAAGTGATTGTTGCAGGTAACACAACAGTAGTACTTTGATGTAAGAACATGGTGTGATAGACAGATATTGTATCTTCTAGAAACAGGAACACGTGTCTTATTCACAAGTATAATGTGTAATGTAAGCAGAAAAGGCAATAAAATTCACTCTTCAAAACTTCTTCATGCATGATACTGACAATCACTACCTTGATGTAAGGCAAACACATGATACGAGAACGGAATATGTACAAAAAATAGGATGGCATGGCATATTCAGAACTATTTGTGTAAACTAAGTAGAAGTAATTTAATCAAATTACAAGCAATACAAGCTAGACACCGTATGCAACATGCAAGACAATATCGCACTACCAAGATAGAGAAAGCATCTGGGATGCCGGTTTTGCCGGAAGACCGCCATCAGTCCCTGCCTTATTTTTTCCTTCCTCTTTCTTAATTGTATTGCCTTGTCAAGTCAAACCCGCAAGAAATGAATAAAAATTTGCTTTTCAGAACTCATTGATGCAGGATGCCAACAGGCACTACTTTAATGTAAGGCGACCGCATGATAGGATGATTGAATGTGTAAGAAAAAAGGACGGCATTGCATATTCACAACTATGATGTGTAAACTAAGTAGAAGGCATTTCAACAAATTAGAAACAATGGAATCTAGACACCATATGAAAGATGCAACAAATATCACTCTACCAAGTTAAAACGGTCTCGTCATAAGTGCCATTTCAACAAATTAGAAGTAGTACAAGCTAGAAAACAATGTGAGATGTAACCTATATCACACTCCCAAGTTAAATGTGTCTTATGATAAGTGATTGTTGCAGGTTACACAACAGTAGTACTTTGATGTAAGAACATTGTGTGATATAAAGATATTGTATGTTCTAGAAACAGGAACATGTGTCTTATTCACAAGTATAATGTGTAAAGTAAGCAGATGGAATTCAGAAAAAATAGAAGTAATACAAGCTAGACATCATACAAAACATGCAACCACATATATCAGCGCCATGTTAGAGGGAGCACCTGTGATGGTGGACAAGGGGGGACGTGCTCATCATCAACACAGCTATGTTGAGTGTCTATGCATGTGTTGTCTTCCAAATCTTGTTGGGGGATGGCGAAGTAGAATGTGTAGAGGCCCTCCGTTTGGAAGAAGCACCTTTATCCACTCCCTTGCTAATTTCCTTCTGATTTATTGATTTTGCATTGTGAAGTAAACCGACAAGAAAAGCAATAAAATTCACTCTTCAGAACTCATTCATGCATGATACTAACAATCACTACCTTGATGTAAGGCAAACACATGATACGAGGATGGAATGTGTACGAAAAATAGGACGTCATGGCATATTCACAACTATTTGTGTAACTAAGCAGAAGTAATTTAATCAAATTACAAGCAATACAAGCTAGACACCGTATGCAACATGCAAGACAATATCACACTGCCAAGCTAGAGAAAGCACCTAGGATGCCGGTTTCGCTGGAAGACCGCCATCAGTCCCTGCCTTATTTTTTTCCTTCCTATTTCTTAATTGTATTGCCTTGTCAGGTCAAACCCATTAGAAAAATGAATAAAAATTTGCTTTTGAGAACTCAATGATGCAGGATGTTGACAAGCACTACTTTAATATAAGGCGACTGCATGATAGGATGATTGAATGTGTAAGAAAAAAGGACAGCATTGCAATTCACAACTATGATGTGTAAACTAAGCAGAAGGCATTTCAACAAATTAGAAGCAATGAAAGCTGGACACCATATGAAAGATGCAACGAATATCACTCTACCAAGTTAAAATTGTCTCGTTATAAGTGCCATTTCAACAAATTAGAAGTAGTACAAGCTAGAAAAGAATGTGAGATGTAACCTACATCACACTCCCAAGTTAAACGTGTCTTATGATAAGTGATTATTGCAGGTTACACAACAATAGTACTTTGATGTAAGAACATGGTGTGATAGACAGATATTATATGTTCTAGAAACAGGAACACGTGTCTTATTCACAAGTATAATGTGTAAAGTAAGAAGATGGAATTCAACAAATTAGAAGCAATACAAGCTATAAATCATACATAACATGCAACCACATATAACAGTGCCAAGTTAGAGGGAGCACATGTGATGGTGCACTAGGGGAGACGTGCTCATCATCAAAACAGCTACGTTGAGTGTCTATGCATGTGTTGTCTTGCAAATCTTCTTGGGGGTGGCGGAGTAGAATCTGTAGAGGCCCTCCGTTTGGAAGGACCACCTTTTCCACTCCCTTGCTAATTTCCTTCCGCTTTATTGATTTTGAATTGTCAAGTAAAACCAACAAGAAAAAAACAATAAAATTCACTCTTCAAAACTCATTCATGCATGATACTGACAATCACTACTTTGATGTAAGGCAAACACATGATACCAGGATGGAATATATATGAAAAGCAGGACGACATGGCATATTCACAACTATTTGTGTAAACTAAGCAGAAGCCATTTCAACAAATAAGAAGCAATGCAAGCTAGACACCACATGAAAGATGCAACCAATATGACTCTGCCAAGGTAAAAGCATCCCATCATAAATGGCGTTTCAACAAATTAGAAGTAGCACTTGCTATAAATCATATGAAAGATGCAACCAATATCACACTTCATATACTAAATGTGTCTCGTCATATTGATTGATGCAGGATACAAAGAAATAGTAGTTTTATGTAGGGACATGCTTAATAGACATATGTACTATGTACTAAAAATAGGAAGGCATGTCACATTAACAGGTATAATGTATAAACTAAGCAGAATAGCACATGCAATTTAACCAGATTAAAAGAATTGCAATCTAGACACCATATGCAACATGCAACCATCTATCACGCTGCCAAGTTAGAGCAAGCACCTGCGATGCTGGTGTAGGGGAAATGCGGCCATCAACTACAGAGCTACATTCACTATCTTCATCTAGCCAAGATGTTTCTTGAGAATCATGTGGGGAGGTTGACACTACATTCTTTAAAAGAGCATCTTTTCTCACAGTAATCCGCGGGCTTGACTGTCTCATCATAAGTGATTGATGAGGGATACACAAGAACATTAGTTTTATGTAAAAACATGGTTAATAGGTAGATGCACTAGTATGTACCAAAAATAGGAAGGCATGTCATATTCAAAGGTAAAATGTGTAAGCTAAGCAGATGCAATTTAACCAAATTGGAAGCAATACAAGCTAGACATCCGACTAGAGTGGTGAGCATGATCATCGAGGGCCTGAGAGCCTGGTGGGAGGCGGGCTGCTTCGCCACCATCGTGGCTTTTTAGTTGGCTTCTAGGTGATGCATGTCTGTGTTGGGCTTGTCACTGGCTCGGCCAGTGCCCTGACTAGCTATTTGTCCTATGGTGCTCCCGGGATGGTGGTTCATGTAAAAAATATATTTTCTTATCTTAATAAAGAACAACTTCGGCCTTTCGAATACAAGCTAGATACCACATGCAACATGCATCCACATATGGCACCGCGAAGTTAAAGCAAGCACCTGGGATGGTGGTTCATGGCGAGCAAGATCATCAACTCCAGAGCTACGTTTACTGTCCCCATCTTCTAACACTAGACCCTTTATAGCGCTGAAATGTGTCTTGCCTAACCCCGAAGAAAGCTGGAGCTGCTTCTCTATTTTATTTCGTGCTTCT
This sequence comes from Triticum aestivum, assembly GCF_018294505.1. Lineage (NCBI taxonomy): Eukaryota > Viridiplantae > Streptophyta > Magnoliopsida > Poales > Poaceae > Triticum > Triticum aestivum. Next base: position 385,535,091 of record NC_057797.1, read on the forward strand.
ATCAACCGGTTGGCAGAGTCTGAAATACCCACGTATAAAAAGACAATAGTGAGAGTATTGGTGAAGTGTGTGTAGAACTAGTGCACTTTAAACTAGCAGATAGCAGGTGGCTGAAAAATAAATGACAGGAGACATATGATAGCTCTACAACATTGCATGGCAAACAAAATTAGAATCTACTCCATATGATTTTGTAATATATGAGCACAGGGATGGCTGGGAAATGCAGGTACTCCTCCAACACACCACCACATGTGGTCCTATCAGAATAACAGTCGACTGAAAATAAATAGGCTAGTCAATTTTTTTATGAACCATCCGATCTACAAGGAATGGGCAGATGGCCTTTGTCTACCTCCCGCTAGTTGCTACTTCTTGAGCTTGAGTTGGTTTTTCCCTTGAAGAGGAAATGGTGATGCAGCAAAGTAGAGATAAGTATTTCCCTCGGTTAGAGAACCAAGGTATCAATCTAGTAGAATACGACGTACAAATCACCAATACCTGCACAAACAATCAAACAACTTGCACCCAACGCGATAAAGGGGTTGTCAATACCTTCACGATTACTTGCAAAAGTGAGATCTGATAGAGATAGATGAAACTAAACAAATGATAAATTATATATTTTTGGGTTTTTGGTTTATAGATCGGAAAGTAAAAGATTGCAAAATAGTAAATCGGAAACTTATATGATGGAAAATAGATCCGGGGGGCATAGGTTTCACTAGAGGCTTCTCTCAAGATAGCAAATAATATGGTGGGTGAACAAATTACTGCCGAGCAATTGATAGAAAAGCGCAAAGTTATGACGATATCCAAGGCAATGATTATGAAATATAGGCATCACGTCTGTGTCAAGTAGACTGAAACAATTATGCATCTACTATGATTACTCCACACATCGACCGACTCATGCCTGCATCTAGAGTATTAAGGTCATGAAGAACAGAGTAACGCATTAAGTAAGATGACATGATGTAGAGGAATAAACTAAAGCAATATGATGTAAACCCCATCTTTTTATCCTCGATGGCAACAATACAATATGTGCCTTGCTGCCCCTACTGCCACTCGGAAAGGACACCGCAAGATTGAACTCAAAGCTAAGCACTTCTCCCATTGCAAGAGAAACCAGTCTAGTTGGCCAAACTAAACCAATATTTCAAAGAGAATTACAAAATATCAAATCATGCATATAAGAATTCAGAGAATATTCAAATAATATTCATAGATAAGTTGATCATAAATCCACAATTCATCGGATCTCGACAAACACACCGCAAGAGAAGATTACATCGGATAGATCTCCAAGAACATCGAGGAGAACATGGTATTGAGAATCAGTGAGTGAGAAGAAGCCATCTAGGTACTAGCTATGGACCCATAGGTCTGAGGTAAACTACTCACGCTTCATCGGAAGGGTAATAGAGTTGATGTAGAAGCCCTCCGTGATCGAATCCCCCTTTGACAAGATGTTGGAAAAGGCCCCAAGATGGGATCTCATGGGAACATCATGTTGCGGTGATGGAAAAGTATTTTCGTGGATGCTTCTGGTGGTTTGGGAATATATGTGAATATATAGGACAAAGAATTAGGTCAGGGGGTGTTGGAATAGGCCACAAGGCTGGGGGTGCGCCCACCCTCCTAGGGCGCACCCCTGTGGCTTGTCGTCTACTCCAAGGTCTTCTGACTTGGAGTCCAAGTCCAACAGGTGTCTTCTGGTCCAAGAAAAATCATCGCGAAGGTTTTATTCCATTTGGACTCCGTTTGGTATTCCTTTTTTACAAAGCTCAAAAACAAGGAAAAAACAGAAACTGGCACTGGGCTCTAGGTTAATAAGTTAGCCGTGGAGGTTGTTGCGGTTGCAGTTGCGGTGGACGACGATGTCGGGGTATTGGCTCCGACGTGGTGGAGGAGGGCGGCAGTTGATGGGTGGGATGGGGTGGCGGACGGAGGACGGAGGATGTCGGGGTTTCACGACTGGTGGAGAGGTAGTTTTGGCGCCCACGAAGTACGAATGGGGAATCGGATGGGGGCGGGGGGAACTAAGGGGGAACCATGTTTCGGTCTGGGATGCACTTGTTTTTGGGTTTTTTTAAACAGATGGGACGCGCTTGTTTGAAATCTGGGGAAAGTACAAACTTTGCCCCCTCTTAAATTTCGGACCTACTGCAGGTCGGGGGTAGTATGGTAATCCCAGGTGTCCTAATAGTGGGCAGGAGCGATTTCGGCCGACTGCATGTGTGCTTAGGTGGCCATGGTGTATGAATGTTTTTCGGAGGCGGTTGTGTGGCGTCTAGATGAAGCTACAAACCTACCCCGGTTTAGACCTTTGGACGTCGGGCCGGTAGGTTTCACGGGTGGGAGTTAGAAAAGTAATTTCCTTCTACCAAACATTGGTCTCACGCAGTTTCGGGTGAGTAGTGGCTCTTTTGGCGCTTCGTTCGAAATTTTGAAACAGAAGCATTCATGTTTAGAGTACTCTTGAACTTTCAGGATTGACCTAAATAGACAACATTAAATTTGACCTTGTATGTTTGAAATCCTCATTAAATTATGCGCTTCTTTTTGAAAATTTGACACTTGAAAATCCTATAACTACGATTATTTTGGAATGGAGGAGGTAAATTTGAATCTATTTTGTACACGACTATATATGCTATTATGTACAAAAGCAGAGCAAAGATTGGTGCCCCCATAATTTAGGTATGATTTACAAATGCCATGATATCGAATTCAAATAATTAAATGGACTTCATGTTGAATCGAATTTTTAAGCCACCTTAAGTTGAATTCAAATGTATGCTAGTTCATAGGTAGCTATTTATAATGTTCATTGTGTAACTTTTGTATGTATAATGTGCTTTACACACACAACATAAATTATACTCACGTTTATATTCGATTTCTAAAGTGATGTGTTGTCCGGAGTTCAAAATACTAACTCCGTGGATCAAGTATGTCGAATAATAGCATAGACATGATCAAATTTGATAGAATATAGATGTCTGATGGATCAATGACCGTTCCTTATGTGAATTGCAAATATCATGATCCCATCCTAATATTTGGATACAATTTATATTTTTAATCAATGTGTACATCAGTCTTTTACGTGTAGTTTCACTCTCCATAGGCCCCTCCTCACACGGACGCTGACTTTCTCTCTCACACATGCTTACACACTCTCTCCCCAAGTGTCTTTCTCGCAGACATGCTCTCAATATAACCGCAACCATTTACGATCGTTTTCACTAACCTTTAACACAAGCACTCTTCCTCTCACAAGCATACACATGCACAATCCCCATAGACCCTTTCTATATACATAGACCTTCATATGTGTCTCCTGCACGCACATTATCTTTAGGCATGTCTCTCACGCATTGTCTCAACCTCTCTTCCTAATTGACGAGTATGATTCTAGAAGAGCATTCTGTAGGATGCCCCTTAAAGTTAGGTTGGATGAATGGTAATATCAGAGATAAGGGGTTACCTTAGTCCGAGGACCTAGGGTTACAAATCCTAGCCGGCTTTGTCAGTGGATACAGAGACCTTCACAACTTTGCTATCTTTGTCTTGTACGACTCGTCCTCCATGGGTCTCCCTAAATGCGTCACGCGCCATCAATGTGGCGTAGACGGAACCGAACCAAGGGCCTCACCTCGGCCCACCGGACCTCACGCGGTGACACACCCTCTGCCCTCAGGTCTCATTATCTTATCACACCCACACATACCAACGCAGACACCACACAAAATATTTTCTCCTCATGCCTCTATCCCCTCCCCCTTGCATATACACACTCAAGGACATCTCTCGCCGTGACATCCTATTCGTCTCTCTGTAGACCTCTCTCATTTCTCGTGCTATCTCTCCCACGTCCCTGTCGGTGTACAAAAAGAGGGGTACACTTTTTGTACTCCTATAACTGTGCACGGGCAGTCTGAGCAGCGGATACCACCACACCAAGCAAGGCAAGGGAGGTGAGCCAGGGTAAGACCGAAGCTCAAGAGAACTAGAACGACGCCAAGGCCAAGACCACGAAGAGCAAAGGGGACGAAGCGGACTCCCCCGGCAAGATCCTTGCCGGGGGACAGTTCTGGCAGCCCCGGCAAGACCCTTGCCGCGGCAACTCATCCCGCGCCTACGGAGCAAATCACCCTTGAGTCCACTGCACACAAAGGGCAAGGATTTGGGAGACATCCCCGTGGCGGCATGCAGATCTTCGTAAAGACATTCAAGATCAGATACGCACTAAGGAGACGACAACCCTTGGCGGGATCCCAGCCGAGGAAGACCACAAGGCCCCTGGCAAGCGCATTGCCGGGGATGACAGCAGGTGCCTCGGCAAGACCCTTGTCAGGGCCCCGGCAAGGCCCTTACCAAGGACACTCGCAGGGCCACCATCAGGCCCACGCCGACTAAACCTCCACCACCGCATGCATGCAGCTGCCGACCCAACTAGCTGGGCAGGCACCTGCGTGGCGGCATGCAGATCTTCGTGAAGACCCACCACTGCACCACCTCAGCTGCCTGCCTACCTACGTGGCATCACAGGCGTCGCTGGCCAAGGCGCGTGTCGACACAAGAAGGAGCGACGACGGATGAGACAGGTTTCTCCCCCGTCCCCGATAAAGCAAGGACACCTAAGCAAGACGCATTAAATGCGCCTTGTCATGTGATGCGAGGAATAACCTCGCATCACTGTACCCTTTCCACCTCCTGTGTGCCACTGTGGCAACCCCTTTTCCTATAAAAGGAGGCCCGAGACGACCAGAGGGAGGATTCGGCTTTTTGGAGCTCCTCACGCCCCATAGCTAGCTCAAGAACACAGATATACAATCCACCAAAGTAGGAGTGGGGTTTTACGCATCCTCGCGGCCCAAACCTGGATAAACGAACCGTGTGCCATCTGTTTGATCCGCTCTTCTCACGACCCCGCGCCCCGCTAACCACAGTAGGGATTCTTGTGATCCCATAGGTGTCGTTCCCACCGACAGTCCCCCCCCCCCTGTCGGCCCCTCTATCCATGCCTCTCTCGAATACGGAATACATACACATACCTCTCTAGGCCCTGCCAAATACGTCAACTACACATTTACACATGTTGCATCACGTACCCCGTTGATCTAAAAATCCCTCTCTTCACGTTTATTTCGCATACAACATTCCTTTTGAATAAAACCACACAAAGTGTGGCCAAAAAATTATTTTAGAATTTCTACATATATACAACATTACAAAGTTATATGGAGGAGTATGAACGTTAATTTGCATTGCATGGTGCACCCAATGATATTTATTCCGCACTGTGAATTTTTGTATTTTTATACTATATATAAAGTTAGTCATAATAAAGAGAAAGGAAGAGAATCTCCCTCTGCATCACATACACCCCCTCCACGCCCCTTTCACGTATGCACACAAACTATCTCCAGGTCCTCTAAAAGTACGCCCCCGGCACATTCATGCATGTTTCATCTTTCTCTCACTATATATACAGTGATGATCATTGTATTTGAAGCAAAAGCACGGTACATACATTGGACTTCAGAATCCACTCATTACGGTCACCATTTATGTTTTGTGGTTATTATACAGTCACTGGATCACCATACAACTCTGTATTTCCTCAAGACACGACTAGTTGACTAGTTAAACACTCCACGTGGCACCTCTAGTGTTGCATCACATTGTCTCACTACCATTGGGCCCACCTGTCGGCGTGTATAATAATGAAAACAAATGAAAAAAATATTGAACGGTGGTTCGAAGTCATGACCGCGGGCACAACGTACAAGGTGGCCTTGTATTGGTTTGTTGAGCCATCTGTTTTAACACACATGAGCTATTGTGGTGATTATACACACACGCACGCATGAACACGAACTGCATGCACGCAACACTCACACGAACACATGTAGCCACGCACGCATGCAACACTCACATGTACACACGCAGCCATGCACGCACGCAACATTCACACGTACACACACAGCCACGCACGCACGTAACACTCGCACGCATGCATGCACACACCACATGACCAACACACACTCTCACGCTCAAGTGCTCAACCTACACATGCATGCGACACATTAGGCCCAGACGGACACATACACAACCAGGTGGTTCCCGCGCACGGGTTGGAGTCTTGTTGCGCCTGCGTAAATTTGTGTTTATCTGACATTTTTCCTATACGAACTGACAGGTGGGACCCACAAGGAACATGGTCAATTTAACTAGTCAACATAGTGCCACGCAGACTATTTGGCCGATCAACAGAGTGCAATCCGATGTTGAACGATGAGCAAGTGACCGTATAATCACCGCAAAACGTATATAGTGACAATAATGCGCGTATTTCGTAGTCCGGTGATCGTATTACGCTTTTCGCTTGAAATACACTAACTGATCGTGTATTTATCTCTTCTCTCGCTCTCTCTGTGGAGCCGAGTAGGCCAACGTGTCAGTGCCTAAATCAGCGCACGCCACCCCATTATTGTTGTACTGGTTTCGTAAGAGCGAACAAGCATTCACGTCTACTGTACAAACTGTAGATATGAGTTACAAATGCTATGAAGACGAATACAAATATTTGAATCCACTTTAAGCCCAATTTCTCTCTATAGGCCCTCTAAAAGTACATCTATATACGTTCTCGCATGTTACATCTAACAACTATGCAATACAGCACTACTACTACACTCTAACACAATAAATCATATGTGTTTTTAGTTTTACTAGACCTCATATTGTTACTTAATTATTCAGTTTGCATACATTAAAATTGCCTTTAAAATGTACGGCTAGTATCATCTACCGCATGGGAAAAACCCAGCCCTTGCCTATTCAATCGGGTTTGTATCGATGGATCGTGCGAAACAACAAAACTATAGTAGTACTACAGTACAAGTAATAGTTCCCTGGGCCGCCGTGTCATGTACTCCTCCGTCGTAAGAGTGGAGCACTTGCTTTCATTAATGTTCTAGTCCCTTTCGCCGACATGTGGGACTTCAAGCAACCGCGTCCACGTGACATACCGAAATAACAGTGCAGAGCAGCAGGGGTGAAGCACCCCAGTCATGGCGCCGACGTAGTAATGAGCAATGAGGCGTCAAATTGCAAAGTTGCACCTTTCCTGCAGTTAAGTTGGAGGGATGAAGTAGTAATGCTAAAAAATAAGTTGGAGGGATGAAGCAACCATCATTTCACTCGTTGTTGAATCTGCTTCTCTCTCATCTTCTTCAAGTTAACCACGTGTTGCTTCTGCCATTGTTTTGCCTCATGTGGGACGCGGATCGACTTGGTAAAGCACTGACACATGGAACCACATGTTAGCAAACCGCGAGGCCAACGTCCTCTAAAAATAAGAAACCTCCCCTGCCACCCGCGCGACAAAATCACCTCATTTTTGCTAACCTTGATACTATAATTTTTTAGATCAATATAATCGAGATTTGTATAAATAGCACACAAGAGCAAAACCAAGTGGTACGGTTAATGTCGTGGAATTGTCACGGCAGATGTCCTAGTGTCAGGACTTAGTCATGAGGCCAACGCATCTATGTGGTAGCTTGAGAGGGGTTGAGCGGAATCGAGAGACGCAACACAAGACAACGATTTAGACAGCTTCGGGCCTCGGTAAATATCATCCGGTAACAACCCTACATGCTGTTTGAGGCTAGGTCTCATTATCATAATGAGGGAGTCACCGTAAAACGGCTCTCTCAGTTATGGCTAGCCCTAAGATTGTTTCTTCTTGCTTGTTCCTCTTTGGGGAGCCCTGCCCCTCCTTATATAAGTTGAAGGGGCGGATTACATGTAGAGTCCAACTCGGACTTAAGACTTAACTATTCTGACTTCTCTTCATGGGCTTCTTAATATCTTGGGCTTCATAATGTCTCGGGCTTCATAACATCTCGGGCTTCATAACCCCTGGCAACCCAGTTATCACTGTCTGCCGGGTTACGACTGGAGCCGGTTTATGATGGTCTGCCTGTTTATAACTGGTGCCGGTTTATGATGGTCTGCCTGTTTATGACTGGTGTCAGTTTATGATGGTTTGCCGGTTTATTATGGTCTGCCGGTTTATGATTGTCTGCTGAGTTATCATCTGACTTAACTCCTGTCGGGTTATCATCTAACTTAATTCCTGCCGGGTTATCATCTGACTTAACTCCTGCCGGGTTATCAACCTACCTTAACTCCTGCCGGGTTATCAACCTGCCTTAACTCCTACCGGGTTATCATCTGACTTAACTCATGCCGGGTTATCAACCTGCCAGTTTACCTTCTGGGTTAACTACCTGTCTTAACTATCTGTCTTAACTGCCAGCCGGTTTACCAAGTCCCAGTCGGGTTATAACTCCGGCCGGATCATACCGTGGGGTATATCCCTGACATTAGCCCCCAGTTTAATTTGGATTTATCCATTTTAAACTGATCCCGATCATCCTTAAGTCCTCGTCACTTCCTTCTTCTAGAAAATCCGGGTCAATTGGCCGGCTTCATAATCAATTTGCTGACATTGGTTTGTCACAGAGAAATATTATGAAGAATAATTCATTTGACTCAACTCCCAATGCTTAACAAAAATATTGGTCTTTGAAATACTCATCTGATGTTCAGCCGGTTTAAGAATGAAAAACTTTGCCGGTTTAAGAATGTATAACTTTACCGGTTTACCATTGCCAGTTTACAAATATTGATGGCACCGGGTCATAATTGTAGTTAACATCAAGCTTGAAAATATACCTCCTTTGTATGCATTGAAGGAAATATGCCCTAGAGGCAATAATAAAGTTATTATTTATTTCCTTATAATCATGATAAATGTTTATTATTCATGCTAGAATTGTATTAACCGGAAACATAATACATGTGTGAATAAATAGACAAACAAAGTGTCACTAGTATGCCTCTACTTGACTAGCTCGTTAATCAAAGATGGTTATGTTTCCTAACCATGAACAATGAGTTGTTATTTGATTAACGAGGTCACATCATTAGTTGAATGATCTGATTGACATGACCCATTCCATTAGCTTAACACCCGATCGTTTAGTATGTTGCTATTGCTTTCTTCATGACTTATACATGTTCCTATAACTATGAGATTATGCAACTCCCGTTTACCGGAGGAACACTTTGGGTACTACCAAACGTCACAACGTAACTGGGTGATTATAAAGGAGTACTACAGGTGTCTCCAATGGTACATGTTGGGTTGGCGTATTTCGAGATTAGGTTTTGTCAGTCCGATTGTCGGAGAGGTATCTCTGGGCCCTCTCGATAATGCACATCACATAAGCCTTGCAAGCATTACAACTAATATGGTAGTTGTGAGATGATGTATTACGGAACGAGTAAAGAGACTTGCCGGTAACAAGATTGAACTAGGTATTGGATACCGACGATCGAATCTCGGGCAAGTAACATACCAATGACAAAGGGAACAACGTATGTTGTTATGCGGTCTGACCGATAAAGATCTTCGTAGAATATGTAGGAGCCAATATGGGCATCCAGGTCCCGCTATTGGTTATTGACCGGAGACGTGTCTCGGTCATGTCTACATTGTTCTCGAACCATAGGGTCCGCACGCTTAACGTTACGATGACAGTTATTATGAGTTTATGCATTTTGATGTACCGAAGGTTGTTCGGAGTCCCGGATGTGATCACGGACATGACGAGGAGTCTCAAAATGGTCGAGACATAAAGATTGATATATTGGAAGCCTATGTTTGGACATCGGAAGTGTTCCGGGTGAAATCAGGATTTTACCGGATTACCGGGAGGTTACCGGAACCCCCCGGGAGTCATATGGGCCTTATTGGGCCTTAGTGGAAAGGTGAAAGGGCTGCCCATAAGGGCTGCGCGCCTCCCCCCTCCCCTAGTCCTATTAGGACTAGGAGAGGTGGCCGGCCACCCCTCTCCCTCTTTCCCCCTTGGGAATCCTAGTTGGAATAGGATTGGGGGGGGGAGTCCTACTCCCGGTAGGAGTAGGACTCCTCCTGCGCCCTCCTCCTGGCTGGCGCACCTCTCCCCCTTGGCTCCTTTATATACGGAGGCAGGGGGCACCTCTAGACACACAAGTTGATCATTGAGATCGTTCCTTAGCCGTGTGCGGTGCCCCCTGCCACCATATTCCACCTCGATCATATCGTTGTAGTGCTTAGGCGAAGCCCTGCGTCGGTAATACATCAAGATCGTCACCACGTCGTCATGCTGATAGAACTCCTCCCCGAAGCTTTGCTGGATCGGAGCCCGGGGATCTTCATCGAGCTGTACGTGTGCTAAGAACTCGGAGGTGCCGGAGTAACGGTGCTTGGATCAGTTGGATCGGGAAGAAGACGTACGACTACTTCCTCTACGTTGTGTCAACGCTTCCGTTGCGATCTACAAGGGTACGTAGATCATACTCTCCCCTCGTTGCTATGCATCACCATGATCTTGCGTGTGCGTAGGAAAATTTTGAAATTACTACGTTCCCCAACAGTGGCATCCAAGCCTAGGTTTTATGGTTTGATGTTATTTGCACGAGTAGAACACAAGTGAGTTATGGACGATACAAGTCATACTGCCTACCAGCATGTCATACTTTGGTTCGGCGGTATTGTTGGATGAGACGACCCGGACCAACCTTATGCGTACGCTTACGCGAGACCGGTTCCCTCGACGTGCTTTGCACATAGATGGCTTGCGGGCGACTGTCTCTCCAACTTTAGTTGAACCGAGTGTGGCTACACCCGGTCCTTGCGAAGGTTAAAACGGAGTCTATTTGACAAACTATTGTTGTGGTTTTGATGCGTAGGTGAGATTGGTTCTTGCTTAAAGCCCGTAGCAGCCATGTAAAACTTGCAACAACAAAGTAGAGGACGTCTAACTTGTTTTTGCAGGGCATGTTGTGATGTGATATGGTCAAGGCATGATGCTAAATTTTATTGTATGAGATGATCATGTTTTGTAACCGAGTTATCGGCAACTGGCAGGAGCCATATGGTTGTCGCTTTATTGTATGCAATGCAATCGCGATGTAATGCTTTACTTTATCACTAAACGGTAGCCGTGGAAGCATAAGATTGGCGAGACGACAACGATGCTACGATGGAGATCAAGGTGTCGCGCCGGTGACGATGGTGATCATGACGGTGCTTCGGAGATGGAGATCACAGGCACAAGATGATGATGGCCATATCATATCACTTATATTGATTGCATGTGATGTTTATCTTTATATGCATCTTATCTTACTTTGATTGACGGTAGCATTATAAGATGATCTCTCACTAAATTATCAAGAAGTGTTCTCCCTGAGTATGCACCGTTGCGAAAGTTCTTCGTGCTGAGACACCACGTGATGATCGGGTGTGATAGGCTCTACGTTCAAATACAACGGGTGCAAAACAGTTGCACACGCGGAATACTCAGGTTATACTTGACGAGCCAAGCATATACAGATATGGCCTCGAAACACGGAGACCGAAAGGTTGAGCGTAAATCATATAGTAGATATGATCAACATAATGATGTTCACCGATGAAACTACTCCATCTCACGTGATGATCGGACATGGTTTAGTTGATTTGGATCACGTGATCACTTAGAGGATTAGAGGGATGTCTATCTAAGTGGGAGTTCTTAAGTAATATGATTAATTAAACTTAAATTTATCATGAACTTAGTACCTGATAGTATCTTGCTTATTTATGTTGATTGTAGATAGATGGCTCGTGCTGTTGTTCCATTGAATTTTAATGCGTTCCTTGAGAAAGCAAAGTTGAAAGATGATGGTAGCAATTACACGGACTGGGTCTGTAACTTGAGGATTATCCTCATTGCTGCACAGAAGAATTACGTCCTGGAAGCACCACTGGGTGCCAGGCCTGCTGCTGGAGCAACACCAGATGTTATGAACGTCTGGCAGAGCAAAGCTGATGACTACTCGATAGTTCAGTGTGCCATGCTTTACGGCTTAGAATCGGGACTTCAACGACGTTTTGAACGTCATGGAGCATATGAGATGTTTCAGGAGTTGAAGTTAATATTTCAAGCAAATGCCCGGATTGAGAGATATGAAGTCTCCAATAAGTTCTATAGCTGCAAGATGGAAGAGAACAGTTCTGTCAGTGAGCATATACTCAAAATGTCTGGGTATAATAATCACTTGATTCAATTGGGAGTTAATCTTCTAGATGATTGCGTCATTGACAGAATTCTCCAATCACTGCCACCAAGCTACAAGAGCTTCGTGATGAACTATAATATGCAAGGGATGAACAAGACTATTCCCGAGCTCTTCGCAATGCTGAAAGCTGCGGAGGTAGAAATCAAAAAGGAGCATCAAGTGTTGATGGTTAACAAAACCACTAGTTTCAAGAAAAAGGGCAAAGGGAAGAACAAGGGGAACTTCAAGAAGAACGGCAAGCAAGTTGCTGCTCAAGAGAAGAAACCCAAGTCTGGACCTAAGCCTGAAACTGAGTGCTTCTACTGCAAGCAGACTGGTCACTGGAAGCGGAACTGCCCAAAGTATTTGGCGGATAAGAAGGATGGCAAGGTGAACAAAGGTATATATGATATACATGTTATTGATGTGTACCTTACTAATGCTCGCAGTAGCACCTGGGTATTTGATACTGGTTCTGTTGCTAATATTTGCAACTCGAAACAGGGGCTACGGATTAAGCGAAGATTGGCTAAGGACGAGCTGACGATGCGCGTGGGAAACGGTTCCAAAGTCGATGTGATCGCGGTCGGCACGCTACCTCTACATCTACCTTCGGGATTAGTATTAGACCTAAATAATTGTTATTTAGTGCCAGCGTTAAGCATGAACATTATATCTGGATCTTGTTTGATGCGAGACAGTTATTCATTTAAATCAGAGAATAATGGTTGTTCTATTTATATGAGTAATATCTTTTATGGTCACGCACCATTGAAGAGTGGTCTATTCTTATTGAATCTCGAGAGTAGTGATACACATATTCATAATGTTGAAGCCAAAAGATGCAGAGTTGATAATGATGGTGCAACTTATTTGTGGCACTACCGTTTAGGTCATATCGGTGTAAAGCGCACGAAGAAACTCCATACTGATGGACTTTTGGAACCACTTGATTATGAATCACTTGGTACTTGCGAACCGTGCCTCATGGGCAAGATGACTAAAACACCGTTCTCCGATACTATGGAGAGAGCAACAGATTTGTTGGAAATCATACATACAGATGTATGTGGTCCGATGAATATTGAGGCTCATGGCGGATATCGTTATTTTCTCACCCTCACAGATGATTTAAGCAGATATGGTTATATCTACTTAATGAAACATAAGTCTGAAACATTTGAAAAGTTCAAAGAATTTCAGAGTGAAGTGGAAAATCATCGTAACAAGAAAATAAAGTTTCTACGATCTGATCGTGGAGGAGAATATTTGAGTTACGAGTTTGGTGTACATTTGAAAATTTGTGGAATAGTTTCGCAACTCACGCCACCCGGAACACCACAGCGTAATGGTGTGTCCGAACGTCGTAATCGTACTTTACTAGATATGGTGCGATCTATGATGTCTCTTACTGATTTACCGCTATCATTTTGGGGATACGCTCTAGAGACGGCCGCATTCACGTTAAACAGGGCACCATCAAAATCCGTTGAGACGACGCCTTATGAACTATGGTTTGGCAAGAAACCAAAGTTGTCGTTTCTGAAAGTTTGGGGCTGCGATGCTTATGTGAAAAAGCTTCAACCTGATAAGCTCGAACCCAAATCGGAGAAATGTGTCTTCATAGGATATCCAAAGGAAACTATTGGATACACCTTCTATCACAGATCCGAAAGCAAGACTTTTGTTGCTAAATTCGGAAACTTTCTTGAGAAGGAGTTTCTCTCGAAAGAAGTGAGTGGGAGGAAAGTAGAACTTGACAAGGTAACTATACCTGCTCCCTTGTTGGAAAATAGTACATCACAGAAAACTGTTTCTGTGACACCTACACCAACAAGTGAGGAAGTTAATGATAATGATCATGAAACTTCAGAACAAGATACTACTAAACCTCGTAGATCAACTAGAGTAAGATCCGCACCAGAGTGGTACGGTAATCCAGTTGTGGAAGTCATGCTACTAGATCATGATGAACCTACGAACTATGAAGAAGCGACGGTGAGCCCAGATTCCGCAAAGTGGCTTGAAGCCATGAAATCTGAGATGGGATCCATGTATGAGAACAAAGTATGGACTTTGGTTGACTTGCCCGATGATCGGCAAGCAATTGAGAATAAATGGATCTTCAAGAAAAAGACTGACGCTGACGGTAATGTTAATGTCTATAAAGCTCGACTTGTCGCAAAAGGTTTTCGACAAGTTCAAGGGGTTGACTACGATGAGACCTTCTCACCCGTAGCGATGCTTAAGTCTGTCCGAATCATGTTAGCAATTGCCGCATTTTATAATTATGAAATTTGGCAGATGGATGTCAAAACTGCATTCCTGAATGGATTTCTGGAAGAAGAGTTGTATATGATGCAACCAGAAGGTTTTGCTGATCCAAAGGGAGCTAACAAAGTGTGCAAGCTCCAGCGATCCATTTATGGACTGGTGCAAGCCTCTCGGAGTTGGAATAAACGCTTTGATAGTGTGATTAAAGCATTTGGGTTTATACAGACTTTCGGAGAAGCCTGTATTTACAAGAAAGTGAGTGGGAGCTCTGTAGCATTTCTGATATTATATGTGGATGACATATTATTGATTGGAAATGATATAGAATTTCTGGATATCATAAAGGGATACTTGAATAAGAGTTTTTCAATGAAAGACCTCGGTGAAGCTGCTTACATATTAGGCATAAAGATCTATAGAGATAGATCAAGACGCTTAATTGGACTTTCACAAAGCACATACCTTGACAAGATTTTGAAAAAGTTCAAAATGAATCAAGCAAAGAAAGGGTTCTTGCCTGTGTTACAAGGTGTGAAGTTGAGTCAGACTCAATGCCCGACCACTGCAGAAGATAGAGAGAAAATGAAAGATGTTCCCTATGCTTCAGCCATAGGCTCTATCATGTATGCAATGCTGTGTACCAGACCTGATGTGTGCCTTGCTATAAGTTTAGCAGGGAGGTACCAAAGTAATCCAGGAGTGGATCACTGGACAGCGGTCAAGAACATCCTGAAATACCTGAAAAGGACTAAGGATATGTTTCTCGTATATGGAGGTGACAAAGAGCTCACCGTAAAAGGTTACGTTGATGCAAGCTTTGACACTGATCCGGACGATTCTAAATCGCAAACCGGATACGTGTTTACATTGAACGATGGAGCTGTCAGTTGGTGCAGTTCTAAACAAAGCGTCGTAGCGGGATCTACATGTGAAGCGGAGTACATAGCTGCTTCGGAAGCAGCAAACGAAGGAGTCTGGATGAAGGAGTTCATATCCGATCTAGGTGTCATACCTAGTGCATCGGGTCCAATGAAAATCTTTTGTGACAATACTGGTGCAATTGCCTTGGCAAAGGAATCCAGATTTCACAAAAGGACCAAGCACATCAAGAGACGCTTCAACTCCATCCGGGATCTAGTCCAGGTGGGAGAAATAGAGATTTGCAAGATACATACGGATCTGAATGTTGCAGACCCGTTGACTAAGCCTCTTCCACGAGCAAAACATGATCAGCACCAAGGCTCCATGGGTGTTAGAATCATTACAGTGTAATCTAGATTATTGACTCTAGTGCAAGTGGGAGACTGAAGGAAATATGCCCTAGAGGCAATAATAAAGTTATTATTTATTTCCTTATAATCATGATAAATGTTTATTATTCATGTTAGAATTGTATTAACCGGAAACATAATACATGTGTGAATAAATAGACAAACAAAGTGTCACTAGTATGCCTCTACTTGACTAGCTCGTTAATCAAAGATGGTTATGTTTCCTAACCATGAACAATGAGTTGTTATTTGATTAACGAGGTCACATCATTAGTTGAATGATCTGATTGACATGACCCATTCCATTAGCTTAGCACCCGATCGTTTAGTATGTTGCTATTGCTTTCTTCATGACTTATACATGTTCCTATAACTATGAGATTATGCAACTCCCGTTTACCGGAGGAACACTTTGGGTACTACCAAACGTCACAACGTAACTGGGTGATTATAAAGGAGTACTACAGGTGTCTCCAATGGTACATGTTGGGTTGGCGTATTTCGAGATTAGGTTTTGTCACTCCGATTGTCGGAGAGGTATCTCTGGGCCCTCTCGGTAATGCACATCACATAAGCCTTGCAAGCATTACAACTAATATGGTAGTTGTGAGATGATGTATTACGGAACGAGTAAAGAGACTTGCTGGTAACGAGATTGAACTAGGTATTGGATACCGACGATCGAATCTCGGGCAAGTAACATACCAATGACAAAGGGAACAACGTATGTTGTTATGCGGTCTGACCGATAAAAATCTTCGTAGAATATGTAGGAGCCAATATGGGCATCCAGGTCCCGCTATTGGTTATTGACCGGAGACGTGTCTCGGTCATGTCTACATTGTTCTCGAACCATAGGGTCCGCACGCTTAACGTTACGATGACAGTTATTATGAGTTTATGCATTTTGATGTACCGAAGGTTGTTCGGAGTCCCGGATGTGATCACGGACATGACGAGGAGTCTCGAAATGGTCGAGACATAAAGATTGATATATTGGAAGCCTATGTTTGGACATCGGAAGTGTTCCGGGTGAAATCAGGATTTTACCGGATTACCGGGAGGTTACCGGAACCCCCCGGGAGTCATATGGGCCTTATTGGGCCTTACTGGAAAGGTGAAAGGGCTGCCCATAAGGGCTGCGCACCTCCCCCCTCCCCTAGTCCTATTAGGACTAGGAGAGGTGGCCGGCCACCCCTCTCCCTCTTTCCCCCTTGGGAATCCTAGTTGGAATAGGATTGGGGGGGGGGAGTCCTACTCCCGGTAGGAGTAGGACTCCTCCTGCGCCCTCCTCCTGGCTGGCGCACCTCTCCCCCTTGGCTCCTTTATATACGGAGGCAGGGGGCACCTCTAGACACACAAGTTGATCATTGAGATCGTTCCTTAGCCGTGTGCGGTGCCCCCTGCCACCATATTCCACCTCGATCATATCGTTGTAGTGCTTAGGCGAAGCCCTGCGTCGGTAATACATCAAGATCGTCACCACGCCGTCGTGCTGACAGAACTCCTCCCCGAAGCTTTGCTGGATCGGAGCCCGGGGATCGTCATCGAGCTGTACGTGTGCTAAGAACTCGGAGGTGCCGGAGTAACGGTGCTTGGATCGGTTGGATCGGGAAGAAGACGTACGACTACTTCCTCTACGTTGTGTCAACGCTTCCGTTGCGATCTACAAGAGTACGTAGATCATACTCTCCCCTCGTTGCTATGCATCACCATGATCTTGCGTGTGCGTAGGAAAATTTTGAAATTACTACGTTCCCCAACATGCATATCACTTGTAGCCCCCAAGTCTTAAGAAAGGAGTGTAGTAACTGCTTAAGACTTGCTTCAATATAAATGTTACAATCTTGAAGAAATCCAGTTTGTTCATCACTGGTCATAAACTGAGTATTCCATATATGTAGCCCCCCAAGTGTCGGGTTGTCATGCTTGCAGCAACCTAGGACTTGTAACTTCCTGATGCTCATAAAAACTTCAACCAGTGTAGCCCCCAAGGGCCGAGTCATTATGCAAATAATGAGCAGGGACTTTGAAAATATGATCATGTAGACTTTAACAGCAACGTGTAGCCCCCAAGGGCCAGATCATTATATATACTTAAATTGTTGACAGGAGCAATTGGTAGCCCCCAAGGGCCGGCTCATTACAATGTGATGAGTCGGGTCTTCAATAAGGTGATGAAAGAATGACTTTGCATTAGCCCCCAAGTGCCATGGTGCATGCTGGCAGTGACATGGGACTTTCATATTTGATATAATCTCAATTTGAATAATGTAGCCCCCAAATGCTGGGTCGTAAGCCTGTAGCGACTCAGGACTATTCCTTCCATTGTAGAATAAATCATATACATTGATGAAATAGCAGCCATTGCACTAAAGCGACTTTGAAAACCTCAATCATAATATTGGTTATTGATAACCATAATAAAAATCCAGCCATGTTGGCTATTAAAGATTTGAATAATATAACCTGGTTTGAAAACCGGTTCCTGCCATATAAACTGGTATATCTGTACCCATATGATACATGATATGATGATGTAATGATGATGCAATGTATGACGCAAAATATAATGATGTATGTGTATGATCAAGAGGGTTTAAGCTATGGTTTAGATACGACCAGAGCCCCCAAGTAGTCATAATTGTGGCATTGCGCTGATCAAGAGGCGTAGCTATGGTTCGGATATGACCAGAGCCCCCAAGTGATTTCCCTGGTGGCCTTATGCATATCAAGAGGTGTAGCTATGGTTCGGATACGACTAAACCCCCAAGTGATTTCCCTGGTGCCCTTATGCTTATCAAGAGGTGTAACTATGGTTCGAACCCATAGCCCCCAAGTGATTTTCCTAGTGGCCTTATGCCTATCAAGAGGTGTAGCTATGGTTAGGATACGACCAAGCCCCCAAATGATTTTCCTGGTGGCCCTTATGCCTATCAAGAGGTGTGACTATGGTTCGAACATAGCCCCCAAGTGATATTGTGAGCTGTGCTCAAGGGATACCCATGTTTGAGTTGTGCTCTGCAACAGACTCTCTTTGGCCCCTTATGATAATATTGGCTTGATAGACGGATCAAGAGGGTAGTAACGCTATGTCCTCTTTGGTGAATACACCTATGTTTGAACAGGAAGCCCCCAAATGATATAGTGAGCTGTGCTCCAAGGGCACCTATGTTTGAGTTGTACTTTTGCAACACACTCTCTTTGGTCCCTTTAAATTTTTCTAAGGACTCGAACTTGCGAGAGATTATTTTTTTAAACCGGAAATTCTTAAACCGGATAGTGAGCGCTTCAAAGCTTTGTGGGAGATAGCTTTCCCTTGAACCGGATTTTAAATTGGAATCTTTCTTTTTAAGCCGGAAATTTTCTGACGGCCTTTAAATTTGCACCAATACGGCGGTTTAGGGTCCTACATTAGATAACTTTGCAAGACGGAGTAATTTCTTTTTTAAAGAAAGCAATATATAATATAGAAATATACTGGATGGATTTCACCTGATATGTCAGGCCAGTTAATATCCATCACGGGGTTGATGATCACCATGGTGAAGCTGAAATTAATCATGGCCGAGTCGGCCACGGGAGCAGACAGATGAGTTGGCCACGGTGTTGTAAGCCGGTGCAGACGAGCAAGTTGTCCTCCTCATTGTAATCCGGCGTGGATGCATGAACCGGCCGCGAGGGCGGACGATAAGCCAATCGCGTGAGTTGATGTAGCGGGGGTGACAACCTGCGCAGGATGAGTGCTAGTGCAAAAGTAATATTTGCTTACACCCCTTTTGCAACACCTTTTTGTAAGGAATAATGGTCCTGTGAAAAAATATCATAGACCAGAGTAATTGTTCGCAAACAATTTAATATGTGCTGATAAAATATATAGAAAAGATAGCACCTGGTTACTTGTCAGACAATTGTGGGCACCGACATTGGATGATATAGTCGGACGTTAACTTTGTCCAATCTTTAAATCGCCGGACGCGTCTGACAACCTTAGTCAAAATACAGACTAGCAGTTGGAGTAATAGTACTGCCTCTGATTTTTTTTCATGGCGTTTATGCTTATCCCGCATACCACAGCAAAAATCAGATTGCCTTACTCCTGGATTGCTACGGAAGAGGCGTCAGGCAGTTGCAATAATCGGCTTAGAGCCACTATATCCTTGTGCCCACGTTCTCCTCCCCCGCCTCTTTTTTTTTAAATAACCAGCTCTTCTAACTGATGATACATGGACGGAACTGAACACCAGGAGAAGAGCTTTTATGTCATCTAAAAACTGTAAATGTTGCTATCAGACCCGCCAGAGTTGCTATCGCTCTGGCCTCTTCCACTGATCTCTGTGTTTAATATCACTGTACCATTCGGGGGTGACGTCCAGCGGACTACGTTATCCGTGTTTGCCCAGTGCTCTCACCCCTGGAACTGAGATATGGCCGTTTTACTGGCTTCTAATGTCGGGTTCTTATTCATGGACACAATCCAGCAATGGTCTTCCTCCTGCAGCCAATCTTGTCTAAAGTTTCCGAAACAACCTTGTTTGGCAGTCCCCATCCTTTTCCTCATAACATATCTCCACGGCTCGGCAACATGAGCCGTTTTGAAGCGTAGCAGGGCGAGCTGTTGCGAAGACGAGTCGGCCAAGCCAGCAGCGGCGAGGGCGGCTCAAGGCGGGTGGCAAAGGCGGTTCAAAGCGCGGCCGCAGCGGAGGTGGCACAAGGCCAGGGTAGTTCGGCGCACCGGCGAAACCAGCAGGGCAACAACTTAATGCGGCAGCTGGTCCGGTGAAGTAACGGCAGCAATGGCAGGTTATAACAACAACGAGTCCGCAGAAGTAACGACAGCAGCCGGCGGTTTAACGCAGGCCACGGACGCGGCCGACGGTTCTCATTACAGTGAGTAATCGGTGCAGCAGCAGTCGGCGATGCGCATCTGCCATAGTCGATCTTGATCAGCTCACGGAGGCGTTGGTGGAGCCTTGGCCGGTTCAGCACGATAAAGGTGACTCGCCCTGCGGCAACTTGAACCGGCCAGAATGAGGCGCCGTGGAAGCAGCCAGGGATGGCGAGTCACTCGTGACTCTCAGGCTTGTCCGGCAACTTGAACCGGAGACGAGGTGGAGGTAGCACAAGGGCGCGGTCACGGGTAGTGAAACGGCACGTGAGGATGGCAGCAGCTCGTAGCAGTGGTGAACCGGCGCACGGGGTGCAGCAATAGCAAATCCGCGCGATGGATGCCGGGGCCTAGGCGTCAGCGTGCAGGCAAGACCTCAGCGGAGGCGGTAGGAGCAGCTGCAGCGAATCAGCTCAGCAGAGTTGAAGTCGGTGGGTCACAAGCTCGGCGGTTTGGAAATAGGCAGAGGCACCGGTTTGAGCGGGGCCGGTTACGGGGCGGCCATGAGGAGGTGAGATGGTCGACAGAATCCGGCGACTTAACATGGGGCCATTCTGTGTGAGATAGGCGACTTGAAGCCCTGGCGGAGGCTAAACCGGCGGGCGGTTTGAAACTGCGGCACTCGGCGCGGTAGCTCAGACGTGGGCGCGGGCGCGGCTTGACTCGGAAGCGGCGTAACCCGGGGCTTGATCCTATTTTGAGGCCGCAGGACCGAGCTTGGCTGTGGCGAGCAGTACGTGGCTCGGAGGCGCGTCTTGGGCGCGGAGATGAACCGGCTACATCGAGGCGCGTCTTGGACGGAGGTGGCGCAATTCAGGCAAGAGGCGGAAGCAGCGACCACGGAAGGCGGCTCGTCCTTGCCGGTTTTGAAGATGGCCAGCAAAAGCATCCCACGACGGAAGAATCCAGCAGCTCTAGGTAGTAAAACCGATCTTGAGGTCATCCGTGACCACAGCAGCAGCGGAGCAGGGCCACGGTAGCGTTGGCAGCTCGAGCGGGCTGACCATTGCGGAGGTGGACGGTGACAATTGAAGGCGAGCGGCGGTTGATTCTTGAGGCGGTGGCAGTTGTGGCCGGCTCGAGGAGGCGAGGCGCAGGCGGTTTACGACCGCACTTAGATGGGCAGCGGCTCAAGGCCGCAACGGCGCCTTGGAAGTGGGCGGAACGGGAGCAGAGCCTGCGTGACGCGGCATGGCGCGAGGTGGAGGCGGCCTGCTCCAGGGACAGTGGTGGCGAAGACCACGGCGACAGCGGAGGCGAGCCGCTGGCTTGATACGAGGCTCGGGGTCCGGGTCAACGACAGAGTCGAAGCCCGTGGACGACCTGTGCCTAGGTCATGGGCTCGTGGCTCTCTTCTCTGTGTGTTCTTTCTTTGAAAATTACCCTGATGATGATCCAGCTGCCGCTCTTGGAATCTTGTGACTCGGATGGAGGTAGTAATCTCATCTATTAGCACTCAAGTAGGAGTAGTACTAGTCTTGGACTTCTGACTCGGCTGCCGCTCTTGTAACATGTACTAGTGCAAGTACTAGTTGATTTTTTCAGATTTGACTTTTCTTCACATCGGGGGAAAAGGCTAGCAACAAACGGTCGATTCCCACGGCGCGGGACTTGTGGACGTAGAGCAGCAGCGACTCGAAGTTGATCCGGTTTAAAAACGCGAGGTTGACTCGGAACAGACCGGCGGTTCAGACGAAACTACAGGAAAACGACGATGGCTTGGTGCGGCCGTTCAACCAGGGTTGACCCACAGTGAAAATGTTGCCTTGGTAATTTCTGACTGAGGGGATTTGATGCCTACGTGAGTAGCGGCTTTCCCAGTGCGGGTCCCTCCACACTAATTAAGGAAAATGTTGTAATCTTTGGCCACTTTCAATTGTATTCAATGAACCGTGTCGGACTTTCTTGGGATATTGAAATCTTCGTGGACGGCAATCATTCGTACGTGGCCGATCGAATAGCCACCCGACACAGTAGTCATCGGACCCGGTCACCGATTATCCGCTGACAGCTTCTGTAGCGGTAGTTTTGGTTTCGGCGAGAATAATTCCTTCTCTTGATCTCGGCGAGTTATGGCAGTAGCCACGATCCAGCCCTAATGTTCTCTTGATCTTGAATCTCGAATATACCGTTTGACTGTTTGTCAACGATGTAAACTTCTGTGCCGGTTCTTTTCCATCCAGCAAATCACGAACTTCTCAATCCCTGAAAAGATCCCTTCAAGAACTCAACACCACCGTGCGCGGGCCCCACGGTGGGCGCCAACTGTCGTGGAATTGTCACGGCAGATGTCCTAGTGTGAGGACTTAGTCGTGAGGCCAATGCATCTATGTGGTAGCTTGAGAGGGATTGAGCGGAATCGAGAGACGCAACACAAGATAAGGATTTAGATAGCTTTGGACCCCGGTAAACATCATCCGGTAACAACCCTACATGTTGTTTGAGGCTAGTTCTCATTATCATCACGAGGGAGTCGTCATAAACCGGCTCTCCCAGTTATGTCTAGCCCTACGATTGTTTCTTCTTGCTTGTTCCTCTTTGGGGAGCCCTGCCCCTCCTTATATAAGTTGAAGGGGCGGGTTACATGTAGAGTCCAACTCGGACTTAAGACTTAACTATTATGACTTCTCTTCATGGGCTTCTTAATATCTTGGGCTTGATAACGTCTCGGGCTTCATAACCCATGGCAACCCAGTTAGCACTGTCTGCCGGGTTATGACTGGTGTCGGTTTATGATGGTCTGCCTGTTTATGGCTGGTGCCGGTTTATGATGGTCTGCCGGTTTATGATTGTCTGCTGACTTATC
The DNA here is from genome assembly GCF_018294505.1 of Triticum aestivum. Taxonomy (NCBI): domain Eukaryota; kingdom Viridiplantae; phylum Streptophyta; class Magnoliopsida; order Poales; family Poaceae; genus Triticum; species Triticum aestivum. The sequence continues at coordinate 385,558,504 of NC_057797.1, forward strand.
ATCTGACTTAACTCCTGCCGGTTATCATCTGACTTAACTCCTGCCGGGTTATCATCTGACTTAACTCCTGCCGGGTTATCAACCTGCCTTAACTCCTGTCGGGTAATCAACCTTCCTTAACTCCTGCCGGGTTATCATCTGACTTAACTCCTACCGGGTTATCAACCTGCCGGCTTACTGTATGGGTTAACTGTCTGCCTTAACTATATGTCTTAACTGTCAGCCGGTTTACCAAGTCCCAGCCGGGTTATAACTCCGGTCGGATCATACCGCGGGGTATATCTCCAGCAGTTAAGGGAATCCACAATGTGTAGCCAAATGTGAAAATAGCTTATTTTGATGTATCTGTGGCTCGTATCGGGGGGTATGAACCATGGAAACGATGGAATACAGTAGATATTACACCTATATAAATAAAGAATGAGTTCACAACAGTACCAAAAGTGGTGATTTATTTTCTTATACTAACGGAGCTTATGAGATTTTCTGTTGAGTGTTGTGTTGTGAAGTTTTCAAGTTTTGGGTAAGGATTTGATGGACTATGGAATAAGGAGTGGCAAAAGCCTAAGCTTAGGGATGCCCAAGGCACCCTGTCACGCCCCCGATTTGACCATACACTAATCATGCACGCAAACGTGTACGATTAAGATAAGGGACTCACGGGAAGACATCACAACACAACTCTAGACACAAATTAAAATAATACAAGCTTTATATTACAAGCCAAAGACCTCGAGGGCTCGAATAGACAAGAGTCAGCGGAAGCAACAATATCTGAGTACAGATATAAGTCAAACAAGTCGGCCTTAAGAAGGCTAGCACAAAAGCAACAATGATCGAAAAGGCAAGGCCTCCTGCCCGGGACCTCCTAACTACTCCTCGAAGTCGAACTCCATGTAGAGTCATCCTCGGGATCCTCTGGCTCCTAGACTCCATAATATGATCGCAATAACTGGGGAAAAGGGGAAAAAGAAGTAGGAAAGCAACCGTGAGTACTCATCCAAAATACTCGCAAGCAAGGATCTACACTACATATGCATTGGTAACAATGAAATGGATAGTATTTGTGGACTGGACTGCCGAATGCCAGAATAAGAGGGGGATAGCTAGTCCTATCAAAGACTACGCTTCTGGCAGCCTCCATCTTGAAGCATATAGAAGAGAGTAGATGGTAAGTTCACCAAGTAGCATCGTATAGCATAATCCTACCCAGCGATTCTCCCCTCGTCGCCCTGTGAGAGAGCGATCACCGAGTTGTATCTGACACTTGAAACAGTGTATTTTATTAAGTATCCGGTTCTAGTTATCATAAGGTCAAGGTACAACTCCGGGTCATCCTTTTACCGAGGAACACGACTATTCAAATAGATAAACTTCCCTGTAGGGGTGCACCACATTACCCAACACGCTCGATCCCTCTAGTCAGACACACTTTTCTGGGTCATGCCCGGCCTCGGAAGATCAACATGTCGTAGCCCTACCTAGGCTCAACAGAGAGGTCAGCACGCTGGTCTAAATCCTATGCGCGCAGGGGTCTGGGCCCCTCGCCCATTGCACACCTGCACATTGCGTACGCGGACGGTGAGCAGACCTAGCAACCTCCATTACAAAGGAAGTTGCGTTACGCGGTCCAACCCGGCGCATGCCGCTTAGTCGCTAACGTCAAGAAGGCTTCAGCTGATACCATGACGTCGAGTGCCCATAACTGTTCCCGCGTAGTTGGTTAGTGCGTATAGGCCAGTGGCCAGACTCAGATCAAATACCAAGGTCTCGTTAAGCGTGTTAATTGATGTAACTGCGAACGCCAACCAGGGCCGGGCCCACCTCTCACCTAGGTGGTCTCAACTTGCCATGTCGCTCCTCCACAAAGATCCACCCAGAGGGCCGTCGGGACAAATGTCCTTTCAGCCCCCAATCCGTGAATCACTCGCGGGTACTCTACAAGCCGACCCGACTTTAGTCACCACATGTATCATATATTATGTATATAAGTATATACCCGTGATCACCTCCCGAGTGATCATGACCTGATAATATAGCATTGTAGGCGGACAAGAATGTAGGGCCACTGATGATAAACTAGCATCCTATACTAAGCATTTAGGATTGCAGGTAAAGGTAACAACAGTCGTAGCAAGGACAGGATATGCAGCAAAATAGGATTAACCGAAAGCAGTAACATGCTACACTACTCTAATGCATGCAGTAGAGAGAAGGAATAGGCGATATCAGGTTGATCAAGGGGGAGCTAGCCTGGTTGCTCTGCAGACAAAAACAAACCCTCGAAGGTGAAGTAGTCGATCACTGGTTCAACCGCGGTCTCGGGGTCTACCGGAAAGAAGTAACGGAGGGGGAACACAATAAATAACAAAGCAATTAAAGCATCACAAAGCATAACATGGCAATATGCGGTGCTAGGGGTGACCTAACGCGGTGCTAGGGGTGACCTAACGCAGTACTAGGTGCTACCAGCGAAGGGGGGAAACATCCGGGAAAGTATTCCCGGTGTTTCGCGTTTTTGGACAGACGAATCAGAGAGAGAGATAGTTGCATGTTCGCTATGCTAGGGATGTGTGGTGAACGAATGGACTGCGTGTTCGGATTCGTCTCGTCGTTCTTAGCAACTTCCATATATAAAATATTTTCATCCGAGTTATGAATTATTTTATATGAATTTCCAAAGTTTTATTGTTTTTTAAATTTATTAGTAATTCGAAATGAATAACTAAATGGCTATGTGTACCCAAATGGGTACACAGCCAGAGAGGCTGACCGGTGGGCCATTGCCCAGTCAACAGTCAACTGAGTTGACTATTGACCTGGTTAATCTGATAGGTGGAGGGTCCATCTGTCATTGACTCATGTGTTAATTGGATTGATTAAATTAGTATAATTAGTGGTGGGGCCCCACTGCCATGGACTTAACTGAAGTTAGACTTATTCTAAACATTTAGTTAACCGAAGGGGCCCAAATGTCATCTCCACATTAGGCTAATTAGCTACTGATTTAACCTAAAAATAATCTAGCACTAATCTAATTGGCCGGCCATGCTGGGCAGTAGCAAGCCGACTATACATGGCTGGGCACGCACGCACGCACGGGAGTGCACGGCGGCCACAGCCAGCAGCTGCAGCAGTAGCTAAAGCAGAGCAACGGCGCAAGGAGCATCATACATAGCACAACGGCAACGTAGCATCAGCGCACCGGCAGAGGCAGCAAGCAGCAGCGGGCACTAGCGGCGGCAACTGCGGGTGGCTGCGGGCGTGAGAGTGCAGGCAGGCGCAGGTGCATGCGTGGGGCGGCAAGCAGGGCCGGGCACGGCCGGGAGCGATGGGCGCGGTGTCGGACGAGCAGCAGGCGGCGGAGGCGGGCGCGGTCGGACGGCAGTAGTGGCAAGGCTATGGGCAGGAGCGCTCGAGCGGGCACAGGGGCGTGACGGCGCGAGTAGCGGCAAGCAGCAGTAGGTAGAAAGCAGCAGCAACACAGGAGCAGCAGCGTGCACGTACGCGGACACTGAGCTTTTGCCATGGTGGACAAAGCTCACGGGACGACCACAAACGGAACGGATCGAGCCGGAGAAGAGGGGGAATCGGACTAGGAGCTCACCGCGATCTCGATGGTGAGGTCGGCTTTGCCGGGGACGGACGGAGCTAGGCGAATCGACAATGAAGGTGGTGCGGCCATGGCGCAGGGAGGCGGGTCATCGGCGATGTGGAGGAGCACTCCAGCTCGATCTCGTGGTTGCAGTCGAAGCAGTAGAGGCGAGCGGATCTCCTGGACCAGCCCCTAGACGTCGGGGAAGCTCGATGGCCTCGCCGGTGAGGTTGTCCGCGGTGGCAGCCGCGTCGGGATTGAGCGAGGGAAGAGAGAGCGAGCGAGGGGAAGGGGCCCTGGGGGTTCTTGGGTTGGCGGGGCGTGCGGGGGCAACCTAGTAGGGCGCAAGGGGACCTTGATGGCCGCCCCGTGGCCATCGGTGCCGTGGACGATCGTATTGTGTCCATGGGGGTTGAGGTGAACAGAGGAAGGGGGATGACATGGGGGTTTAGGTGGGATGGGCCTGCCATTGAGCTTTATGGGCCAAAGTGGCCAGTAGATTAGGTCCTGCCTGTTTTCATGTATTTATTTAACTACTTGCATTTTAGTTGTTGTTTTCTATTTAGTTTTTGCCTTCAAGTGACTTTAGTTAATGTGAAAATTAGGACACAATTATTAGGCAATAAAGTGAAGAGGCCGACAAAGTTTGAAGTCAAATGGAATTGTATAATTATTTGTTCAAAATGAAATGGCTATTTTATTTGTTGTTGGACATCTTTATATTATACTAGGGATTACCCGATGAGTCAAATGACATTGGTTTCAACATGAAAATTGCTCATGGGGATTTATATTAATATCCAAATATTTTAGATTTATAGTTTGAGGAAATAATAATTTAACTTGTCTTTTTTTAATTTGAATTTGAGGTCGGTTTGGAACAAAGTGATGATTAGCAAAAATTAATTATGATGATGTGTCACCATTAATAGGAGTTTACTGTGGCATGACACCCGGGGTGTTACAATTCTCCTCCACTATAAGAAATCTCGTCCCGAGATTTAAGAGGGGGAGTAAGAGAGCGAGTCTTCTTGGTCCTGGTTGCCCTTAATGAAGTGGTTGACCCATGGCATTGATGTCTTCATTACTCTGCTTCAGTCATCATGATGAAGTCGGCATCCTTTCTTCAGGATCTCCATCATACTTACGACAGAATAAGGGGGGGTATTCCGTAAGAACAGACCTCTACAAGGTTGACTATCTGGTCGATAACATCAGGGAAGGTGGCGGAAAGTGACTCTCGAATTGAAACTTAAGGAAATATCGAGAGCAAGGTAAGAAGGTGCAATAAGAAGTTTCAAACGGATAGGCAATCGTTCGTTGCCTGAAACAGAGTGTGAAAGGGGTTCAGAGCAATGGGAATAAGTATTGTGTTCGATACCAGAATTGATCACTAGGAAGGTGGCTCGCAAATTACATACGAAACGAAGCGCAAGGGATAACTTTGACAACAGGGTGTACAAGAGAGGTTTCGATCCTGTGGAACTGTGGGTTATGGGCCCACCATGTGGGTTAAATGTAGGAACAACACTGACATCTTGAACGGTCATGATAGCAAGGCATGTAAGTGGATAGCCTATCCGTTATGTCGGCAACAACATTGGTACCAAGGGCGAGGGACGAAGAGAATCATTTTCCTGCTCGTTGAACGAGGCGGACCAATAGGCAAAGTTCTCATCCAGTGATGGCTACCGAAATGTCATCAACAATAGGAACATGGTCTTGCTGACAGAATTGTACAACGAGGTTTTTACATAAGCAGGAGAATATTACTGCTTAGACCATATAGATCACAAGAAAGGTTAAACCAAACAATGGAAAGAAAAATATGATTATCAGATTAAACAGAACAATGGAAAGGAAAATGTGTTCAAACACATATTCCAGGGGTATATCCTTCCCACGGGCAAATAGGGTATGATATCCATGACAGGTATAAAGTAGAAAACCCTTTAGGTAAGGGGATAGAAACTTCATGACATTACCCATACAACGGTGTTTGGATAATTGATAAAGAAAATTTAGTATTGTGCTTCAAATGTTCTTCCTGAAAATCGGAGTACCAGTGACATGCTTCGAGATAGCATTGACAAGGTCTTCAAGCAAAGGTCAGACTCTGGATACACGAAGGATCCATCAGGAACAACTTGTAGAATAAGTGTTACAATTTCCTCATGAAAGACTGGATAACCTTGCAGAAAAGATAACTATAACACTGGGTGCTCCGGCCAGGTGTGCTAGGCATGACATCACCTTACCCGGTCATAAAATACCAGTGTTATAACTCTTGGAATTATGTTCCAACCGTCATATCTGACCGAGATTCAGATCTGATTGGGGTCAGGATACCTCAGACTCATGATGCCTGATAAGAAAATGGTGCGACACAAATTGACAAGATGATATTGTAAAATTCTTGGGAAATGAACTATGGAAGCGAGTTCCGAAATAAGAGTTCATCTGCAAACTAACGAGAGGATGAGGAGGTGGCTGATGGAATCAGCGACAATTCATTGAGATTTTCAAAAGATGGATTTCCACACTTATGTGAACAAGGAGATAATATTTGTCAGATCAAATGTTATTGTGACACCCCCGATTTGACCGTACACTAATCATACACGCAAAGGTGTACGATCAAGATCAGGGACTCACGGGAAGATATCACAACACAACTTTACAAATAAAATAAGTCATACAAGCATCATAATACAAGCCAGGGGCCTCGAGGGCTCGAATTCAAGTGCTCCATCATAGACGAGTCAGCGGAAGCAACAATATCTGAGTACAGACATAAGTTAAACAAGTTGCCATAAGATGGCTAGCACAAACTGGGATACAGATCGAAAGAGGCGCAGGCCTCCTGCCTGGGATCCTCCTAACTACTCTTGGTCGTCGTCAGCGGGCTGCACGTAGTAGTAGGCACCTCCAGTGTAGTAGTCGTCGTCGACGGTGGCGTCTGGCTCCAGGGCTCCAGCATCTGGTTGCGACAACCAGAAAGAAAGGAAAGGGGGAAAAAGGGGGGAGAAAGCAACCGTGAGTACTCATCCAAAGTACTCGCAAGCAAGGAGCTACACTACATATGCATGGGTATATGTGTAAAGGGCCATATCGGTGGACTGAACTACAGAATGCCAGAATAAGAGGGGGATAGCTAATCCTGTCGAAGACTACGCTTCTGGCAGCCTCCGTCTTGCAGCATATAGAAGAGAATAGATTGAAGTCCTCCAAGTAGCATCTCCAAGTAGCAACTCCAAGTAGCAACTCCAAGAAGCAACTCCAAGAAGCATCGCATAGCATAATCCTACCCGGCGATCCTCTCCTCGTCGCCCTGTAGAAAAGCGATCACCGGGTTGTCTGTGGAACTTGGAAGGGTGTGTTTTATTAAGTATCCGGTTCTAGTTGTCATAAGGTCAAGGTACAACTCCAAGTCGTCCTGTTACCGAAGATCACGACTATTCGAATAGATTAACTTCCCTGCAGGGGTGCACCACATAACCCAACACGCTCGATCCCATTTGGCCGGACACACTTTCCTGGGTCATGCCCGGCCTCGGAAGATCAACACGTCGCAGCCCCACCTAGGCAAAACAGAGAGGCCAGCACGCCGGTCTAAACCTAAGCGCACAGGGGTCTGGGCCCATCGCCCATAGCACACCTGCACGTTGCGTACGCGGCCGAAAGCAGACCTAGCCTAGTGGTGTTCCAGTCCAATTCGGCGCGCGCCGCTCCGTCGCTGACGTCTGAAGTGCTTCGGCTGATACCACGACGTCGGGATACCCATAACTACTCCCACGTAGATGGTTAGTGCGTATAGGCTCGTAGCCAGACTCAGATCAAATACCAAGATCTCGTTAAGCGTGTTAAGTATCCGCGAACGCCGAACAGGGCCAGGCCCACCTGTCTCCTAGGTGGTCTCAACCTGCCCTGCCGCTCCGCCACAAAGTAACAGTCGAGGGCCGTCGGGAACCCAGGCCCACCTCTACCGGGATGGAGCCACCTGTCCTTTCAGCCCCCTCGTCAGAATCACTTGCGGGTACTCAATGAGCTGACCCGACTTTAGTCACCATCTGTATAGTATGTATGTATGTATAGTATATACCCGTGACCACCTCCCAAGTGATCACGGCCCAATAGTATAGCATGGCAGACGGACAAGAGTGTAGGGCCACTGATGGAACACTAGCATCCTATACTAAGCATTTAGAATTGCGGGTAAGGTATCAATGACTGTAGCAGCAATGACAGGCTATGCATCAGAATAGGATTAACGGAAAGCAGTAACATGCTACACTACTCTAATGCAAGCAGTATAGAGAAGAGTAGGCGATATCTGGTGATCAAGGGGGGGGGGCTTGCCTGGTTGCTCTGGCAAGAGAGAGGGGTCGTCAACTCCGTAGTCGAACTGGTCAGCAGCAGCGTTGGTCTCGTAGTCTACCGGAGAGAAGAGGGGGAAGAAATAATGAATACATAGCAAACAAAGCACCACAAAATATATCAAGGCAATACGCGGTGTTCGGTGTGCCCTAACGCGGTAGTAGGTGATACCGGTGAAGGGGGGAAAACCCCCGGGAAAGTATTCCCGGTGTTTCGTGTTTTCGGGCAGAGGAGCCGAAGGGGGAAAGTTGCGGGTTCGATAGGTTAGGGGTGTGTGGCGGACGAACGGACCGCGTATCCGGATTCGTCTCGTCGTTCTGAGCAACTTTCATGTTGAAAATATTTTAATCCGAGTTACGGATTAAAAGATATGATTTTCTAAAGATTTTATTAATTTCTGAAATTTAATTAATTATTTAATTTAATTCGAAAATTTGGATTTATGACATCAGCATGATGTCATGCTGTCATCACCAGTCAACAGGGGTTGACTGGGTGGGACCCACCTGTCATACACTGTTAGGTTAACTAGGGTTTAGTTATCTGCTTAGGCTAATCTAATCAGGATTAATTAGTTTAGTTAATTAATTAGGTTAATTAAACAAGATTAATTAAGTTAATTAATCCTTTAATTAATTAATTAATTTAATAATTTTATTTATTATTTATTTTTAATATATTATTATTAGCTTTTTAATTCCTTTTTTTTTATTAATCCGTTCTGGGGGTGGGGTCCCGCTGTCAATGGCCGAAAGGGGCCAAACGGGCGCTAGCGGGGCCACGGGCAGCGGGCGCCCGGGCGTTTGCACCCGCAGGGCAGACCCGAGACGCCGCGGGGTGGCAGAACTGGCCGTCGGCGTGGCGGTGGCCTGTG
>NC_057797.1:385569188-385573736 GCF_018294505.1 Triticum aestivum
GTAGAAAACCCTTTAGGAAAGGGGAGAGAGTATCATGACATTACCCATACAACGGTGTTTGGATAATTTAGTAAGAAACATTTAGCATTGGCTTCAAATGTTCTTGTTGAAATTCGGAGTACCACAGACATGCTTCGAGATAGCATTGACATGGTCTTCAATCAAAGGCCAGACTTTGGATACAAAGGGTCCATCGGAATCAACTTATAGAATAAGTCTTACAATTTCCTCATGGAAGAATGATTAACCTTGCTAAAAAGGAAAACTATAACAATGGGTCCTCCGGCCCGGTGCGCTAGGCATGTCATCACCTTACCGGTCACATAAAGACCATTGTTATAACTCTTGAAAATATATCCCAACCATCATATCTGACCGAGATTCAGATCTGATTGGTGTTAGGATATGTCAGACTCAGGATGTCTGAGAAGAAAAGGTGTAACACAATTGGCGAGATGACATTGTAAGATTCTCGGGAAATGAACTATAGAAGCAAGTTTCGAAACAATAGTTCGTCAGTAAACCAAAGAGAGGATGAGGAGGTGGCTGATGGACTCAGCGACAATTCAACTAGGTATCCCAAAAGATGGATCTCCATAATTATGTGGATAAGGAGATAGCATTTGTCAGATCAAATGATGTAATGAAGTATGCTCGAGTAAAACATACACAATTAAACATTGGTTGAAAGGTGCGCCCGAAATATGGGTTGGGTTGCATGACCAATGTCAGAATGGTGATTCAATAATCAATAGTCTAAGAATGAACGGCCGACCATTAACTTGAAAGCAATAGGGTTGATAGAAGGAAAGAATCCAAACAACACCGTTCACTTGTTGGAATCAACACGGGGACCAAGAAAGAATGGTGATGGTGAGAATTATCACTTGTATTAAGAGTTCTCAAGAGGTAGTGAAATTCTCACAACATTGAGGTCATAAGAGATGTTAATGTCCCAAGGTAAAGAAGGGCATTTACTGGATATCAAGGAACTCAAGGTATATCACCAAACACGAACAAGCTTGTGTTGGTGGGAAGGCAATAAAGTGGTCGATGATAACACAGATCATCAAGGGCAAGGATGGTATTTCTCATCATGAATTCAATTGATATCCTGGAAGAGCTCATAAGGTTGATGATGATCACGACGCACTTTGTCGAGAGATTTCAAGATGTAATCGATCGGCGATGACATCAAGTCAAACGAATGGTGAAGCGAATGATTATTGGAACCAAGGGTACGACACAAACTCGAAACCAAGCTTGTTGTTCAAGGCAAAATGATATGACGATGAGGATCGACGTAAGGTTAGTTCATCGTCGAAAATTGCGCTCCGAGAAGAAGGACCGGGTAGCACAGTTAAAATAATCACGACAATGATATAGCCAAACAGGCTAGGAATGGCGTGATCGGGTACAAACTCATACTTATAGAAGCTTACTGAAGAGTTGTTGAACTGTAGTGCGGACTCGGTTCAGTTATCGGTGTCTTTGAGTGTTTAATAACTCAGAGCCCGTGAAAAATTGGAATCAGTGGGAAGGTAGCACTTGATGAAGAACTCATAAGAAGTTATGCAGTTCCATGATAATCTCGAGATACCAGGGGATAATACTCGATGACATATCAAAGTAGAGGTTGGACGGGGGTATTGCTCTACAGAAGATAAGTGCTAAAACTTGCACGAGAAATGGTATTTAAAAGAGAACATGGTCGGATCCCCGATTGCAAAAGGCCAGATCCCTGATATAAGATGAACTTATACCAAAGGAATAACTAATTTTAAGAGAAGCTTTAATGATAAGATCTACATCGTGTCCATGGGCATGAACACAAGTTCAAGGTCGACTCCCACTTCTCCAATTCATAACCTTTCATTCACTTCTCACGTTCGATGAAGTTGCAGTGTTGAAAATTTTATCTGGCGAAGCACCAGAAGAGTATGATTCGTGAAAACTTTCGGGTTCACACGGTTTAGTGAAGGCATATGTTCAACCCATAGGGGCTTCTTGGAATCATATACCAGAATCTTTAGAAATAATTAACTCAAGCTCGAAGGCAGAGCATGGTTGAGAAAGCAGAGGATACAATTTACCAAAGGAAATATGTATCAGAGGAAAGGCTCACAAGGTTATTGAATATGAAGGGCGTTGTCAGATAAAATCCAACAAAGGACCTGGTGGTCCACAAGGGATCTGACGTGAGCATCGGTACTCAACCAGAGGAAGAAGAATGCCCGGGCATCATATTATAGAACATCGGAATGATTCGATGCTTAGATAATAAAGGAATTTCGATTTCCAAAACAAAGGATCAGAAGCAATGCTCTGAGTAGGGATGGATAAGTTGAATATACCAGAGGCACAATTGACGACAAATAGTTTGGTCGAGAACCAGCTCATGTTCAAAAATGATGTCTGAGCCGGAAGGATAATTTAGAAGGGTTGATAGATGTTTGTGTGCATTCGCACACATGCTGAATCAATAGGATCAAAATGACGATGCCTAAGGATACTAACGGATATTGCCAATGGAAAGCATCCATAATGCAAGCAGACAAGTATTGCAGAGCAATAAGCTATTAAGGATTTTTGGAGGATCAAATAGTATTTCGAAGACCATTGTGAAACACATGAACAACTTGGGGATGAGCGGATACTCGATAAGTGCGAGAATTATCCATAGGGGTATTCAGGTGACAAAGAACAGCAAGGCGATAAGCTCAAAGGATTATCGAAACAACGACGAGTGTTTCGAGGTATCTGGTAATAACAAGACCAACTGGGGATGAATGTAAGAATAACAACTGCAAGTGGTTATCCACAAGGGTTGACGGTGGAAGGGGAATTGCAAATGCGATGAACATAAGTTCTCGGGTTAACAGCGGAGAGTATCTTCACGGTCTTCTGGTGCAGCAGACGATCATCAGTAACAAGGGGCTCTCCGGGTGAAAGTGATAACGAGATCCTATTGTTAGATTTAGTAAACTTCATTTAACCCGAATAGAGGAGAGATCAGAGTCCCAGAGTAAAGGTCAAGAAGTAAAAGATCCTACTACCACCCAATGGCGACGTGTGCCCGTAAGACACACAGCCATGTTAGTAAAAGTTTTGCAATGTCTAGACTCAAATTCGGCCAAGGAGTTGGAAGAGGGATTCCTACAGGCAGTCGGCTCTGATACCAACTTGTGACACCCCCGATTTGACCGTACACTAATCATACACGCAAAGGTGTACGATCAAGATCAGGGACTCACGGGAAGATATCACAACACAACTTTACAAATAAAATAAGTCATACAAGCATCATAATACAAGCCAGGGGCCTCGAGGGCTCGAATTCAAGTGCTCGATCATAGACGAGTCAGCGGAAGCAACAATATCTGAGTACAGACATAAGTTAAACAAGTTGCCATAAGATGGCTAGCACAAACTGGGATACAGATCGAAAGAGGCGCAGGCCTCCTGCCTGGGATCCTCCTAACTACTCTTGGTCGTCGTCAGCGGGCTGCACGTAGTAGTAGGCACCTCCAGTGTAGTAGTCGTCATCGACGGTGGCGTCTGGCTCCAGGGCTCCAGCATCTGGTTGCGACAACCAGAAAGAAAGGAAAGGGGGAAAAAGGGGGGAGAAAGCAACCGTGAGTACTCATCCAAAGTACTCGCAAGCAAGGAGCTACACTACATATGCATGGGTATATGTGTAAAGGGCCATATCGGTGGACTGAACTGCAGAATGCCAGAATAAGAGGGGGATAGCTAATCCTGTCGAAGACTACGCTTCTGGCAGCCTCCGTCTTGCAGCATATAGAAGAGAGTAGATTGAAGTCCTCCAAGTAGCATCTCCAAGTAGCAACTCCAAGTAGCAACTCCAAGAAGCAACTCCAAGAAGCATCGCATAGCATAATCCTACCCGGCGATCCTCTCCTCGTCGCCCTGTAGAAAAGCGATCACCGGGTTGTCTGTGGAACTTGGAAGGGTGTGTTTTATTAAGTATCCGGTTCTAGTTGTCATAAGGTCAAGGTACAACTCCAAGTCGTCCTGTTACCGAAGATCACGGCTATTCGAATAGATTAACTTCCCTGTAGGGGTGCACCACATAACCCAACACGCTCGATCCCATTTGGCCGGACACACTTTCCTGGGTCATGCCCGGCCTCGGAAGATCAACACGTCGCAGCCCCACCTAGGCAAAACAGAGAGGCCAGCACGCCGGTCTAAACCTAAGCGCACAGGGGTCTGGGCCCATCGCCCATAGCACACCTGCACGTTGCGTACGCGGCCGAAAGCAGACCTAGCCTAGTGGCGTTCCAGTCCAATTCGGCGCGCGCCGCTCCGTCGCTGACGTCTGAAGTGCTTCGGCTGATACCACGACGTCGGGATACCCATAACTACTCCCACGTAGATGGTTAGTGCGTATAGGCTCGTAGCCAGACTCAGATCAAATACCAAGATCTCGTTAAGCGTGTTAAGTATCCGCGAACGCCGAACAGGGCCAGGCCCACCTGTCTCCTAGGTGGTCTCAACCTGCCCTGCCGCTCCGCCACAAAGTAA
>NC_057797.1:385575394-385608744 GCF_018294505.1 Triticum aestivum
TTTTTTTTAATTTTTAGTTAGATTTGTCTTTTCCTTTTTTTTATCATTTCTCTTTTCTGTTTTATTTTAGTTGCACTTTATTTTTGGTTTAGCAAAATATAAAAATAGCCCCAAAAATAGTGTGTCAAAATAATCCACTGTTCTAAGAAGTTTTACCTCAGAATAAAAATAGTTTAGTATTTGGTAAAATATATTAGGAGTATAAATAATTGTTTTGATGTTGTTTTAATCACTTTAGGGTATTTAAATATCTTATAAAGATGTTGTTACTCCATCAATAATATCCATGATTTATTTGTCACATTAAGAACAATTTAGATTTGAGTTATGAAAACTTTAATTGTTTGACTTGATTTTAAATTTGAATTTGAATCGTTTTTGAACCATCGCGAGATTAACAACAACAACCGAGGTGACGTGGCATCATTAGCGTGGAATTACTGTAGCCTGAATATCCGGGCGTCACAGTTATAATGAGGTATGCTCGAGGATAAACATACACAATTAAACATTGGTTGAAAGGTGCACCCAAAATATGGCTTAGGTAGCACGATCAATGTTAGAATGGTGATCTAGTAACCAATAGTTAAAAATGAAGTGTTAACCATTAACTTCAAAGCAATAGGGTTGCTAGAAGTTTTGAATTCACACATCCTAGTTAAATGGCTGGTATCCCGGTTAGAAACAACACGGGGACCAAGATATGAACAGAGATGGCGAGAAATATTACTATATCATGAATTCTTAAGAGGTGGTGAAATTCTCACAACATTCTTGACATAACAGATGGTAATACTCCAAGGTAGAACATAATACCAGCTGGATAGAAAGGAACTTAAGGTACTACACGAAACATGAACAAGTTTGTGTTGGGGGGAGGGAAATAAAGTTGCCGATGATAACACAATTCATCGAGGGGCAAGGATGGTATTTCTCATCAAGAATTTGATAGATATCCTGGAAGAACCCAGAATGTTGATGATGATCACGACACAATTGTCGAGAGATTTCATGAAGATGTAATCGATCGGCGATGACATCAAGTCAAAAGAATGATGAAGCGAAAGGTTATTGGAACCACGGGTACGACACAAACTTGAAATCAAACTTGTTGTTCAAGGCGAAAAGATATGATGAGGAAAATTGACGTAGGCTTAACTCATCATCGAAAATTGTGCTCCGAGAAGAAGGAGCAGGTAGGACAGTTAAAATTTAGCACGATAATTACAAAGCCGGTCGGGCTATGAAGGACTTGAAGGAATATTAAACTCATAAGCCACGAAAATTATTTAGAGTTATTGAATCATAGTGCGGAATTGATTCACTTATCGGTGTCCTTGAGTGACTAAAAACTCGGAACCAGGGGAAAATTGAAATCGGTGAGAATGTTATACTTGGAGACGGCTTGCAATAAGAAACATGGTTCTGTGATATTATCAAGATACCAGAGAGTAATACTCGAAAGTAGGACAGAATAAAGGCTGGACAGGTGCATTGATCTGTAGAAGACAAGTACTTTAACTTGTCCAAGAAAGGAATCAAAGAATATCAATATGGCCAGAACCATGATTGCAAAAGACCAGATCCCATATATAAGATGAACTTATACCAAGGAAATAATTAATTTAAGAGAAGCCTCCACGATAAGATCTGCATCGTCTCCATGGGCATGAATGCAAGGTTCAAGGTCGACTCCCACTTATCCAATGCATAACCTTTCATTCACTTCTCGTTTTCGACGAAGTTGTAGTGTTGAAATCTTATTTGACATAACACAGGTAGATTATGACCCGTAGTTGTTTCCGGGTTCACACAGATTCGAAAAGGCATAGGTTCATCCCACAGGGGCATCTTAGGAACATAAAACACAACCTTCAGGAGTAATAAACATAAGCTTGAAAGCAGAGCATGGTTGACAAAAGGAGAGGATACAATTTACCAAAGGCATTATGTATCGGAGAAAGAACTCACAAGGTTATTAATTATGAAGGACAATGTGGGATAATAATCCAACAGCGAATATGGCGATCCACACGGAGCTAATGTGAGTATCGATACTCAATGAGAGGAAGAAATAATGCAAAGGCATCATTTTATAGAACACCTGAATAATTCAATGATTAACTAAGAAAGGAATTATGATTTTAAAATCAAGAGATCAGGAGCAAACACTCTGATCAAGGATGGATAAATTGAGCAGGCTTAGGGATACAATCGATGGCAATTTGATTGGTCGAGATCCAGCCCATGTTTAAAATGATGTCTGAGCCGGAAGGATGAATTCTAGGATCTGATTGAGGATTGCGAGCATTTGCAACATATTGAATCAGCGGACTCAAAATGATAATGACAAAGGATAATATGAATATTGCTAGTCATATGGAACGCATCTGTAATGCAAGCAGACAAGTATTTGTCGAGAAATAGCGGGTAGAGGATTACCGGAAGGTCGGATAGTATTTCAATGTATCATGTGAATCATATGAACAATGGGGGAAGAACGGATACTCGGTAAGTGCGAGAAATTATCCTAGGGGGTATTCATGGGGCAAGAACTGCAAGGCTGTAACGCCCCAAGACCGGAGCTTCAGATGCCTTCCATGTTTTCGAGTGTTGTCGGGTGATTCGTTTTGGTTCATTGCATCATGTCATCATGTCATAAGTCTTTGGCATCTCAACTAAATAATTTGTGTGGATCTTCGATCCATTTAAATCGAGGGAAGAGTGACTTTTCTTTATAACATTATCCTCCTAATATTTAGAGAGCTATTATAAATATTCCATTAACATGGAATCACCCATCACACAATTTCACTACTCTTCAACTTTTCTTTTATCCGACTCAACTTCATATATTTCCTTGCCATCTCTCTCGCAAGTCACACCCATGCATCATCACCTCTCACTTCCTTCTTTTTTATCATGTCTTTGCAAGTGACTTTATTTCCTTCTCCTTTAATGTTCATCTTTTCCCTACAAATCTTGCCTCTTTCCTACACCCTCTTTGTCAGATTTCATCCCTTTCGAAGTTGTTTTGGTGAGGTTCAAAAATTATTGAAGTTTGAGAATAATTCAAACTCTAATTATTTTTCTACCTTCTAAAAATTCCAGAGCAATTTTTTCAAACCCTACATAAATCCAGGGTTCCAGATATATATTTATATATCTCTTATACCTAACCAAAACCCCTGGATTTTTCCCCTTTGTTGATTGTTTATTTATATAAATAAAAAAATTAACAAAGGAGAAGATTTACGGAGAGAGAGGGAGAGCCCAACCAGCCCGTTTGGGGTCTCCAGCAAGAAGCAGCAACTGGGCTCGCCTCTATGGCCCAGTCGCCCCAGGCCCATCCTTCCCTCTAACCCTAGCGCCAGGGGAGGCCTCCTATCGATCTCCCCGCTCGATCTCTTCCCTCCAGCGCCGCAGCCTCCCTTCCCTCAATCCCATCTCTCCTGTAGCGCCGCCTGCCCTCTTCCTCTCGCTTCCTCCCTCTCCTTCTCAGCGCGACCAAGGGAGGGTCCCAATCCCCATGGCCATGAACCCTCGCTGCCGCGCGTCCCATGCCACTACCACCGCCCGTGACGGCCCTTCCCCGAGCCTGGTGTTGTCTCCCTCGCCCTCGCTGCCTGCCCACGGGTCACGCGGCCTGAGGGCGGCGACTAGCGCCGCCGTGGCCGTCCGTCTACTTCCTCCTTCATCCGCCTCGGCAAGCTGCCGCAGCGCCGAGTCCCCGCATCTCCGGCCGCTCCCCTGCAGCTCCTCCTCCACCTCGCGCCCCTGCATGCCAAGTCCCTCAACTGGAGCGCCGCGCCTACGCCCCTGCTTCCTCCTCGTCACCGGCGAGCGTCGCGCCGTCTTTTTCTCCTCCTACCGCATCCCGATGCTGCCTTGCCATCGCCGGAGCTGCTCCGTCCCAACGACGCTACCTCCCGCACAACGCTGCCTAAGTTTACCCTCTTGGCCTCTTCCTCGCGTGGCCCGTTGTCGGTCGCATGGACGCCAAAGACCCGCAACTCTCTATACTGGACAGCAAGACCAAGTCCCGCACAGACCTGAGCATCCCTGGGATTCGCCAAGTTCCATCATCGAAGACCATTTTGGATACACCAAGACCCGGACCATCAAGTACCACGACGTCCGTGGATCGCCAAGTACCCCTTTGTATACGCAAGTCCCTCGAAGGTCCACCGATGCCTAGTCCGACTACAGGACCGGAACGAAGTACCACGATGACCGTTGGCATGTACCACTACACTGCACTGAAACGTCAAGACCCTCCCGGATATTGCCAAGTACCACTTCAGTTTCGGAACACGACGAGTACCATGACTAACCTCGAGGACATTGGTGCCATCAAGTTCGACTACCGTCGCGTGAACCGCTACTTCCACTACGAACGTGAATGATTACTTCCACTATGAACGTGAACGACCACCGTCACGAGAACAACTACATCCCATCAAACTCGTTCCGCCCCGAAAACGCACGCTTCAAAGGTATAACGTCGAGACGACCGCCGTGCACGAATGTTGCGTGATGTATGAGTTGCACCCTTTGTCTGCACCATGTCTATAGTGTCTCTCGCTTCCATGCCATCGACTCATGGGACACCCGGTATCCGGGAGCGCCCCACCATCTTTTGCACGCATCCGCACACTTCTCCTTTGCATCGGTATCTCAATCGAGTTACCGGATCCGGGACATTGCCATGGCACCGTTTTCGTGATCGTTGCCGTGGCACCCCTTTCCTTTCCACCACGGTGACAAATGCTTCATAATGCTCTTGTCCACTTTTAA
This sequence comes from Triticum aestivum, assembly GCF_018294505.1. Taxonomy (NCBI): domain Eukaryota; kingdom Viridiplantae; phylum Streptophyta; class Magnoliopsida; order Poales; family Poaceae; genus Triticum; species Triticum aestivum. The sequence goes on from NC_057797.1 coordinate 385,580,192, forward strand.
TAAATTGCATAAACTTGTTCATGTCATCCGCATCATGATAACAACAATTAAAATGTTTATACTGTTGTTGCAATATATTACTAAGGCATATGGGGATTTACCGGATTCATTATTTGGTATATCCGGCCCCATTTAAATTGTTTAGATGGTATAGTTTTGTTATACTTCACCTCTTGCCATGCTAACCAACATTTAATATTGTTGAGTACCTAACCGAGAGTGAACTAAATAATTGATGTGGTGTTCCGTCAATATGCAACGAAGTTGCATATTGAGCTCCACTTAATTTTTAGGATTGTTTGTGCATTTTGCCATGCCATGTATCATTAAACCGGACATGCATCATACTTGGTTGTGCATCATGCCATGCTTAGGTGGTGGTTGTTTACTATGTTGTTTGCTTCTTTCCGGTGTTGCTTCTTCGGGTTAGTTCCTATAGCGTCGTGTTTGTGAGGATCCGTTCGACTACGTCTGTTTGTCTACTTCATGGACAAGTTCTTCTTCCTTGCGGGATCTCAGGCAAGATGACCATACCCTTGAAATCACTTCTATCTTTGCTTGCTAGTTGCTCGCTCTATTGCTATGCCTATGCTACGATACCTACCACATGTTTTACCATGCCTCCCGTATTGCCATGTCAAACCTCTAACCCACCTTGTCCTAGCAAACCGTTGTTTGGCTATGTTACCGCTTTGCTCAGCCCCTCTTATAGTGTTGCTAGTTGCAGGTGAAGATTGGAGTTTGTTCCTTGTTGGAACATGGTTATTGTTGGGATATCAAAATATCTCTTATTTAATTGATGCATCTATATACTTGGTAAAGGGTGGAAGGCTCGGCCTTATGCCTGGTGTTTTGTTCCACTCTTGCCGCCCTAGTTTCCGTCATACCGGTGTTATGTTCCTTGATTTTGCGTTCCTTATGCGGTTGGGTTATAATGGGAACCCCTTGACAGTTCGCCTTGAATAAAACTCCTCCACAAAGGCCCAACCTTGGTTTTACCATTCGCCACCTAAGCCTTTTTCCCTTGGGTTCTGCAGACTCAAGGGTCATCTTTATTTTAAACCCCCGGGCCAGTGCTCCTCTGAGTGTTGGTCCAACTTGTCAGCCGCCGGTGGCCACCAGGGGCAACTCTGTGCTGGCCTACCAGAAGTTTGGACAATCCGGTGTGCCCTAAGAACGAGATATCTGCAGCTCCTATTGGGATTTGTCGGCACATTCGGGTGGCTTTGCTGGTCTTGTTTTACCATTGCCGAAATGTCTTGTAACCGGGATTCCGAGTCTGATCGGGTCGTCCTGGGAGAAGGAATATACTTCGTTGACCGTGAGAGCTTGTGATGGGCTAAGTTGGGACACCCCTGCAGGGTTTTGAACTTTCGAAAGCCGTACCCGTGGTTATGGGCAGATGGGAATTTGTTAATGTCCGGTTGTAGAAAACTTGACACTTAACTTAATTTAAATGCATCAACCGCGTGTGTAGCCGTGATGGTCTCTTCTCGGCGGGGTCCGGGAAGTGAACACGTTGTTGGAGTTATGCTTGAACGTAAGTAGTTTCAGGATCACTTCTTGATCACTTCTAGTTCACAACCGTGCTTTGCCTCCTCTTCTCGCTCTCATTTGCGTAAGTTAGCCACCATATATGATATTGCTTGCTGCAGCTCCACCTCACATACCTTTTACCTACCCATAAGCTTAAATAGTCTTGATCGCGAGGGTGTGAGATTGCTGAGTCCCCGTGACTCACAGTTTACTTCCAAAACCAGTTGCAGGTGCCGCTATTACCAGTGCAGATGACGCATCCGAGCTCAAGTGGGAGCTCGATGAAGATCGTGCTCGTTGGATTGTTTTCGTTTCCTTTCGATCAGTAGTGGAGCCCAGTCGGGGCGATCAGGGATCTTTTGCATTAGGGGCAGTCTTCTTTTATTTTGGTTCTGTAGTCGGTCCTTGATTGTATCTGGTTGATGTAATGCTATATTTATGTATTGTATGAAGTGGCGATTGTAAGCCAACTCTGCACCTCTTTCTTATTCAGTACATGGGATGTGTAAAGATTACCCCTCTTGCGACATTGCCTACAATGCGGTTATGCCTCTAAGTCGTGCTTCGACACGTGGGAGATATAGCCGCATCGTGGGTGTTACAAGTTGGTATCAGAGCCTTCCCCGACTTAGGAGCCCCCTGCTTGATCGAATCGCTGGCCTTGTTGAGTCTAGAAAAATGTTTTGAGTCTTTTAGGATTATATATATCGGAGAGTAGGGTTCTTTTTACTTCTCAGTCCCTTCGTCGCTCTGGTGAGGCCTCCTGACGTAGAGTTTTGACTCTTCTCTCATCAAATTTCACTAAAAAAATTAGGATCACGCGGGTATCTTGGAATCGTTCCGATGTTTTTGTGACGAGAACATTGTTCTTGGTGCCTCCTGACATTTAGGGGTTGTGGCAGTGTCCCGGGGAGTTGAGCTCCGAGGTGTTCTCGTCACAATTTTATCGTTGCAGTTCTGGAATACCTGAGTTTCGCCGACATCGAAAATCTCTTTTATGCAGTTGTTGGTGAGATAACCTCGACGCCACCCAGTAATGGGGTAGGAGTTCGGGAGTATTGCCATAACTCTTATAACGGATGCTTTTTGAAGGTTGAGGTAAACAATTTCCGAAGGTTTCTTGGTTATGTGTTGAAGGATGGATACATCTGGATGTAGGATTTGTTAGTTTTGGGTGAGATATTATGCTTCCCCTGTATCCCCAACACCTGATTGCATAACCGGAAAGTTTTGGGAGTTTATAAGTGGGAATTCAAGTATATCATAGGATATCTTTCTGACAGATGTATGATATGAAATTGGGGTTCGATGTCTAGTGGTCCGCCTATCCACGGTTGGTTTTATAGTGGTCTCGTTGTGTCTTAAAGAGTCCTTGGCTATGATGACTCGGGGACGCTTCGTATGTCATGTGCACTGCCTTGTACATGATGGTGCTGTACGATCGAGCCCGTGTGGGCCCCACCATGAAAACTTCGAATGAAATCTCTATCATATGTTTGTTCCGGCTTATTCTGCAAGCCAAACCTTTGTTTTTGTTTGAGTTGTGGTATTCGAGTTGCTTCAATGTCAAGTGTTGATTCCATACCTTTCCTAAGCGGTGTTCTCATGTTCCTATGTGAATACTAATCCTTCTTGATAATCGAGATTGTCATGTCAATCCCTTTTCAACTGGCGTGTTCCTCTTCAAGTGGATCCGATCATTTTTTTAACATCCGCAAGATCAACTCTAAAGTCTTCTCAACGGTGTTTGTTTCATCCATCCCAAGTTGCCTTTGTTTTCCCGCCCTCCCACCCTTTTTCTCCGAGGACTCGGATTGTTAATCAAGTATCCATCTTATTGATGCGAAGCCTCTCCATTCCTTTTCCGTCAATGTTCTTATCCGGTGATTCTCATGAAGATTCTAATGGAGCTTCAAGCTCATCATTCTTTGTTCTTTTCCTTCTCCGGTGGATTCAATTCAAGTTTTGTTGATCATTCCTTTCCTTGTTTCAAATATTTTTTCCCATACCGGTGCACCTCATAATCATTCCCCTCTCGCAATTCATTTGTTCCGGAGTGCTAAAGATATCTCGAAGATTCGTGTTTCCACTCTACATTCGTTCTAGCTCTTTCGAGGATGTTATCTCATTCAAGTCATTTAATTCAACTGGTGCAATCTCTCTTTTCAAGTAATCATTTCAAGGTGTATCTTTTGAGTGGGCCCGAACCCACAAGTCTTTTCCCAGGATCTTACCTGACTCTTCTATTTTCTCGAAGCTATTCTCAAATCTTCTAAAGTTTGACGTAAGAATGAATTTTCATCAGTCAATTGCCTTCTCCAATATCTTTTTCAAATTATTTTCATCGTTGGCTCAACCTCTTCGCTTTGATTCTCCAGGAGTGTCTCAACAATTCGCTGCGGTGTTTCTCATCATCATTCTCAACATTTGAAGATCGAAGAAGAGTTCCTCTTAAATCCTTGTCCATTCTCTCAAAGATTCATGATTCTAGCTTGTTGCCATCCTCTCATAATTGTTTTTGATTGTGAGAATTCTTTCCACCATCCGGAGCAATTCAGGAGTCATTTCAGTTTCATTCTCCGGAGCCCATGATCTCAGAATTATTCATTCTTAGCTTTGAGCTCTCGTTCCCCAAATCATACCGGTGCATCATTCAAATATCCTCTAATCAGTTCTTGATCTCTTTGTTCTCATGTATCTAAATGCTAGCAAGTATATTCATTCATTTTCCAATTCTTCCCGATAAATTGTGCCTTTGCTACTTTCATTTTCAATCCTTATGGTGGTTCGTTCAAGATTTCTCTTCCTTCGTTATCATATCAATTCATTCGATCTTTCCAATCCTACCAGTGGTCCATTGAGTTTACGCTATATCTCTCCTCAATCCTTTTTCAAGAAGAATAAGTAGTATGCCAAATCCGTTGCTTGTCATCAATCCAAATTGGTGAAGGATAAGCATAATGTAATTCTTATTTTTGTTTCATTCAACTGATGTAATTTCTTCTTTCCGGAGTTGTTCATCATATCACATTCTCGATTCGAGATGCTTAGTCTTCTCTTTTCCGGAGTTCCAAGTTTTTTTCTCCACATTATCTCGTCGCAAAGATCCATCTAAATCATTACAAGGTTTCACCTTGTGTTTTCAACTTCTCTTTCTTTTTGTTATCCTTTTGTTACCGGGGTTGGTCATGGAGGCTACATGGTGGTTCGTCGAGGATCCTTTTTCACTCTTCTATTGTTCTTCAAGATATCTCTTGAAGCTATGATCCGTCAAGCTATACTTCAAGTATTCTTCATCTTGCGTTCCGAAGTACAATTCGTTCTATCTTATCTTTTGAGGTGGTGTTATGTCATTGTTGATAATTTTCCTTCGTGTTTCATGATTCACAAGTTATCAAGAATGAGATATTTTAAATCCATCAATCTCGTCATTGGAGTTATCTTGGGTTATATTTCACCTAAAGCATTCCCTAAGGATTGTTGCTATTTATGGTGCTTATAAATGACCCAAGTTCTTCATTTATCCTCCCGGTGAAATAGTTTCTCGTCTCCTTGTTCATATCAATCCAATCTATTGTTTCCGTTAGTGGCAGAATTTCACCTCAGCTTTGAGATGTTCTCCATAAGTCCACTACAAGCTTACTCTTTTTGTTGTTGGTTTTCCAACAACTCCGCTCAAACTTTCCCCCTAAAGATGATTTTCAAGATCATTTGAGGTAGAAGATATTGTTTTCTACTCCATTCATTCCATTCCTTCCTCTCATTTCTTCCGGAGGCGTTGTGATGTTTCTCTTTTCTCTCATCATCTCGGGTGGTGTTATTTTAGTGCTTACCCATTTAACCGGAGTATTGTGCCCTTTGCTCAAGCTCTTTCATTTTATCAAGTCTTTCATCTCTTTTCAACCGGAGTGCTACCCGAATCGGTTCTTTCTTTTCCTCTTTCTTAACGGAGTGTTTTCAACTTCGTTCATCGCCGTTGCTTTATTTCTTTCAATTTGTGTAACCTTTTCAAGGTTCTTTGGTTTCACTCGTTTGTCAAAGAAGCGACTTAGTTTCACCTCTCCTCTTCCTCTTCCTTTTCCATATGGTGCCATTCTAGATCTCGGGATGAGATCCTTTCGTAGTGGTGGAGTGTTGTAACGCCCCAAGACCGGAGTTTCAGATGCCTTCCATGTTTCCGAGTGTTGTCGGGTGATTCATTTTGGTTCGTTGCATCATGTGCATTGCATCATGTCATCATGTCATAAGTCTTTGGCATCTCAACTAAATAATTTGTGTGGATCTTCGATCCATTTAAATAGAGGGAAGAGTGACTTCTCTTTATAACATTATCCTCCTAATATTTAGGGAGCTATTATAAATATTCCATTAACTTGGAATCACCCATCACACAATTGCACTACTCTTCAACTTTTCTTTTATCCGACTCAACTTCATATATTTCCTTGTCATCTCTCTCGCAAGTCACACACATGCATCATCACCTCTCACTTCCTTCTTTTTTTCATGTCTTTGCAAGTGACTTTATTTCCTCCTCCTTTAATATTCATCATTTCCCTATAAATCTTGCCTCTTTCCTACACCCTCTCTGTCATATTTCATCCCTTTCGAAGTTGTTTTGGTTAGGTTCAAAAACTATTGAAGTTTGAGAATAATTCAAACTCTAATTATTTTTCTACCTTCTAAAAATGCCAGAGCAATTTTTTCAAACCCTACATAAATCCAGTGTTCCAGATATATATTTATATATCTCTTATACCTAACCAAAAACCCCTGGATTTTCCCCTTTGTTGATTGTTTATTTATATAAACAAAAAAATTAACAAAGGAGAAGATTTAGGGAGAGAGAGGGAGAGCCCAACCAGCCCGTTTGGGGTCTCCGGCAAGAAACAGCAACTGGGCTGGCCTCTAAGGCCCAGTCACCCCAGGCCCAGCCTTCCCTCTAACCCTAGTGCCAGGGGAGGCCTCCTGTCGATCTTCCTGCTCGATCTCTTCCCTCCAGCGCCGCAGCCTCCCTTCCCTCGATCCCATCTCTCCCGTAGCGCCACCTGCCCTCTTCCTCTCGCTTCCTCCCTCTCCTTCTCAGCGCGACCAAGGGGGGTCCCAATCCCCATGGCCATGAACCCTTGCCGCCGCGCGTGCCATGCCACTACCGCCGCCCGTGACGGCCCTTCCCCGAGCCTGGTGCTGTCTCCCTCGCCCTCGCTGCCTGCCCACGGGTCACGTGGCCTGAGGGCGGCGACTAGCGCCGTCGTGGCCGTCCGTCTACTTCCTCCTTCATCCGCCTCGGCAAGCCGCCGCTGCGCCGAGTCCCCGCATCTCCGGCCGCTCCCCTGCAGCTCCTCCTCCACCTTGCGCCCCTGCATGCCAAGTCCCTCAACTGGAGCGCCGCGCCTACGCCCCTGCTTCCTCCTCGTCACCGGCGAGCATCACGCCGTGTTCTTCTCCTCCTGCCGCATCCCGCTGCTGCCTTGCCATCGCCGGAGCTGCTCCGTCCGCACGATGCTACCTCCCGCACAACGCTGCCTAAGTTTACCCTCTTGGCCTCTTCCTCGCGTGGCCCGCTGTCGGTCGCATGGACGCCAAGACCCGCAACTCTCTATACTGGACAGCAAGACCAAGTCCCGCACAGACCTGAGCGTCCCTGGATTCGCCAAGTTCCATCATCGATGACAGTTTTGGATACACCAAGACCCGGACCATCAAGTACCACGACGTCCGTGGATTGCCAAGTACCCCTTCGTATACGCAAGTCCCTCGAAGGTCCACCGATGCCTAGTCCGACTACAGGACCGGAACGAAGTACCACGATGACCGTTGGCATGTACCACTACACCGCACCGAAACGTCAAGACCCTCCCGGATATTGCCAAGTACCACTTCGGTTTCGGAACACGACGAGTACCATGACTAACCTCGAGGACATTGGTGCCATCAAGTTCGACTACCGTCGCGTGAACCGCTACTTCAACTATGAACGTGAATGATTAGTTCCACTATGAACGTGAACGACTACCGTCGCGAGAACAACTACATCCCATCAAACTCGTTCTGCCCCGAAAACGCACGCTTCAAAGGTATAACGTCGAGACGACCGCCGTGCACGAATGTTGTGTGATGTATGAGTTGCACCCTTTGTCTGCACCATGTCTATAGTGTCTCTCGCTTCCATGCCATCGACTCATGGGACACCCGGTATCCGGGAGTGCCGCACCATCTTTTGCACGCATCCGCACACTTCTCCTTTGCATCGGTATCTCAATCGAGTTACCGGATCCGGGACGTTGTCGTGGCACCGTTTTCGTGATCGTTGCCGTGGCACCCCTTTCCTTTCCACCACGGTGACAAATGCTTCATAATGCTCTTGTCCACTTTTAATAAATTGCATAAACTTGTTCATGTCATCCGCATCATGATAACAACAATTAAAATGTTTAGATTATTGTTGCAATAGATTACTAAGGCATATGGGGATTTACCGGATTCATTATTTGGTATATCCGGCCCCATTTAAATTGTTTAGATGGTATAGTTTTGTTATGCTTCACCTCTTGCCATGCTAACCAACATTTAATATTGTTGAGTACCTAACCGAGAGTGAACTAAATAATTGATGTGGTGTTCCGTCAATATGCAACGAAGTTGCATATTGAGCTCCACTTAATTTTTAGGATTGTTTGTGCATTTTGCCATGCCATGTATCATTAAACCGAACATGCATCATACTTGGTTGTGCATCATGCCATGCTTAGGTGGTGGTTGTTTACTATGTTGTTTGCTTCTTTCCGGTGTTGCTTCTTCGGGTTAGTTTCGATAGCGTCGTGTTTGTGAGGATCCGTTCGACTACGTCTGTTTGTCTTCTTCATGGACTCGTTCTTCTTCCTTGCGGGATCTCAGGCAAGATGACCATACCCTTGAAATCACTTCTATCTTTGCTTGCTAGTTGCTCGCTCTATTGCTATGCCTATGCTACGATACCTACCACATGTTTTACCATGCCTCCCGTATTGCCATGTCAAACCTCTAACCCACCTTGTCCTAGCAAACCGTTGTTTGGCTATGTTACCGCTTTGCTCAGCCCCTCTTATAGTGTTGCTAGTTGCAGGTGAAGATTGGAGTTTGTTCCTTGTTGGAACATGGTTATTGTTGGGATATCACAATATCTCTTATTTAATTAATGCATCTATATACTTGGTAAAGGGTGGAAGGCTCGGTCTTATGCCTGGTGTTTTGTTCCACTCGTGCCGCCCTAGTTTCTGTCATACCGGTGTTATGTTCCTTGATTTTGCGTTCCTTACGCGGTTGGGTTATAATGGGAACCCCTTGACAGTCCGCCTTGAATAAAACTCCTCCAGCAAGGCCCAACCTTGGTTTTACCATTCGCCACCTAAGCCTTTTTCCCTTGGGTTCTGTAGACTCAAGGGTCATCTTTATTTTAAACCCCAGGGCCAGTGCTCCTCTGAGTGTTGGTCCAACTTGTCAGCCGCCGGTGGCCACCGGGGGCAACTCTGTGCTGTCCTACCGGAAGTTTGGACAATCCGGTGTGCCCTGAGAACGAGATATATGCAGCTCCTATCGGGATTTGTCGGCACATTCGGGTGGCGTTGCTGGTCTTGTTTTACCATTGCCAAAATGTCTTGTAACCAGGATTCCGAGTCTGATCGGGTCGTCCTGGGAGAAGGAATATCCTTCGTTGACCGTGAGAGCTTGTGATGGGCTAAGTTGGGACACCCCTACAGGGTTTTGAACTTTCGAAAGTCGTGCCTGCGGTTATGGGCAGATGGGAATTTGTTAATGTCCGGTTGTACAAAACTTGACACTTAACTTAATTAAAATGCATCAACCGCGTGTGTAGCCGTGATGGTCTCTTCTCGGCGGGGTCCAGGACGTGAACACGGTGTTGGAGTTATGCTTGAACGTAAGCAGTTTCAGGATCACTTCTTAATCACTTCTAGTTTACGACCGTGCTTTGCCTCCTCTTCTCGCTCTCATTTGCGTAAGTTAGCCACCATATATGCTAGTGCTTGTTGCAGCTCCACCTCACATACCTTTTACCTACCCATAAGCTTAAATAGTCTTGATCGCGAGGGTGTGAGATTGCTGAGTCCCCGTGACTCACAGTTTACTTCCAAAACCAGTTGCAGGTGCCGCTGTTACCAGTACAGATGACGCAGCCGAGCTCAAGTGGGAGCTCGATGAAGATCGTGCTTGTTGGATTGTTTTTGTTTCATTTCGATCAGTAGTGGAGCCCAGTCAGGGTGATCGGGGATCTTTTGCATTAGGGGTAGTCTTCTTTTATTTTGGTTCTGTAGTCGGTCCTTGATTGTATCTGGTTGATGTAATGCTATATTTATGTATTATGTGAAGTGGCGATTGTAAGCCAACTCTGTACCTCTTTCTTATTCAGTACATGGGATGTGTAAAGATTACCCCTCTTGCGACATTGCCTACAATGCGGTTATGCCTCTAAGTCGTGCTCCGACACGTGGGAGATATAGTCGCATTGTGGGTGTTACAAAGGCGGTAAGTTTAAAGGATTCTTGGAACAACAAAGAGCAGTTCGAGGCATCTTGTAATAACAAGATCAATGGGATTGAATGTAAGCATGGAAAGTGTATGCAGTCATCCATAAGGATATAACAGTAGTAGGGATTTTGCAAAGGCGGTTGGCACAAGCGTCTCGGGAAAACATAAAATGGCATCTTCGAAATCTTCCGGTGTAGCAGGTGATCATCTGTAATAAGGGGCTCTCTGGGAGGAAGTGGTTACAAGAACCTAGAGTTAGAGTTAGTAAAATAATTTAACCTAAATAGAAGAGAGATTAGAGTCACAGAGTATAGATGAGAAACAAAAGATCCTAATACCATGCAATGGCGACGTGGGCCCATAAGACACACAACCATGTTAGTAAAAGTTTTGCAGTGACTAGACTCGACTTCGGCCAAGGAGTGTGGAAAGGGGATTCCTACAGGCAGTGGCTCTCATACCAACTTGTGAAGCCCCCGATTTGACCGTACACTGATCATGCATGCAAACGTGTACGATTAAGATCAGAGACTCACGGGAAGATATCACAACACAACTCTAGACGCAAACGTGTAGGGCCACTGATGATAAGCTAGCATCCTATACTAAGCATTTAGGATTGCAGGTAAAGGTAACAATAGTAGTAGCAAAGACAGGATGTAACGCCCTCGATGCGGCTATATCTCCCACGTGTCGAAGCATGACTTAGAGGCATAACCGCATTGAAAGCAATGTCGCAAGTGAGGTAATCTTCACACAACCCATGTAATACATAAGGGAAAGAGATACATAGTTGGCTTACAATCGCCACTTCACACAATTACATGAATAAAGCATTACATCATCCAGATACAATCAAGGTCCGACTACAGAACCAAAATAAAAGTAGACTACCCCAAAAGCTACACAGAACCCCTATCGTCCCAACTGGGCTCCACTACTGATCAACTAGAACGAAAAACAACACAAAGGACAAGATCTTCATCGAGCTCCTCCTTGAGCTTGGTAGCGTCACCTGCTCGGTAAACATCGACACCTGCAAACTGGTTTTGGAAGTAACTATGAGTCACGGGGACTCAGCAATCTCACACCCTCACGATCAAGACTATTTAAGCTTATAGGTAGGGTAAAAAGTATGAGGTGGAGCTGCAGCAAGCGACTAGCATATATGGTGGCTAACATACGCAAAAGGGAGCGAGAAGAGAAGGCAAAGCACGGTCGAACAACTATGATCAAGAAGTGATCCTAGAACAACCTACGTCAAACATAACTCCAACACCGTGTTCACTTCTCGGACTTCGCCGAGAAGAGACCATCACGGTTACACACGCGGTTGATGTATTTTTAATTAAGATCAACTTCAGGTTTTCTACAACCGGACATTAACAAATTCCCATCTGCCCATAACCGTGGGCACGACTTTCGAAAGTTCAAATCCCTGCAGGGGTGTCCCAACTTAGCCCATCACAAGCTCTCACGGTCAATGAAGGATATTCCTTCTCCCAAGACATTCCGATCAGACTCGGCATCCCGGTTACAAGACATCCTCGACAATGGTAAAACAAGACCCGCAAAGCCATCCGAATGTGCCGACAAATTCCGATAGGAGCTGCACACATCTCGTTCTCAGGGCACACCGGATTGTCCAAGGTTCTGGTAGACCAGCCCAGAGTTGCCCCTGGTGGCCACCGGCAGCTGATAGGTTGGACCAACACTCAGAGGAGTACTGGCCTGGGGGGGTTAAAATAATGATGACCCTCGGGAGTGCGACTCCCAAGGGAAAAGAAAAGGCTAGGTGGCAAATGGTAAAACCAATGTTGGGCCTTGTGGGAGGAGTTTTATTCAAGGCGAACTGTCAAGGGGTTCCCATTATAACCCAACCGTGTAAGGAACGCAAAATCCGGGAACATAACACCGATATGACGGAAACTAGGGCGGCAAGAGTGGAACAAAACACCAGGAATAAGGCCGAGCCTTCCACCCTTTACCAAGTATATAGATGCATTAATTAAATAAGAGATATTGTATTATCCCAACAAAATATCCATGTTCCAACAAGGAACAAACTCCAATCTTCACCTGCAACTAACAATGCTATAAGAGGGGCTGAGCAAAGCGGTAACATAGCCAGTCAACAGTTTGCTAGGACAAGGTGGGCTAGAGGCTTGGCTTAGCAATATGGGAGGCATGATAAGCAAATGGTAGGCATCGCAGCATAGGCATAGCAAAAGAGCAAGCAACTAGCAAGCAAAGATAGAAGTGATTTCGAGGGTATGGTCATCTTGCCTGAGATCCCGCAAGGAAGAAGAACGTGTCCATGAAGAAGACAAACGGACGTAGCCAACGTATCCTCACAAACGCAACGTTACCAGATTACCAAGAAGAAGTACACCGGAAAGAAACAAACAACATAGTAAACAACCACGACATGAACATGGCATGATGCACAATCAAGTATGATGCATGTCCGGTTTAATGAAGCATGGCATGGCAAAGTGCACAAGCAACCCTACAAATTAAGTGGAGCTCAATATGCAACAAGTTGCATATTGACAAAACACCATGACAAGTTATTTAGTTCGATCTCGTTTATGTACCCAACAATATTAAATGTTGTTAAACATGGCAAGAGGGTGAAGCAAAGTAAAACTACCTATCTAGTGAAGGTTAAATGAGGCCGGAAGCAACGACCAACAAATCCGGAAACTCCTCATGTGCATATATTAGATTTGGTACTGTTCTGCCCTAAACACAATTTTAGAGTTATTAAACATGCAAAATAAAACCCCCATGTTAAACTAGGCATTTTTCCACCCCATTTACATATAAAGTTTGTTAGGTTTGGAGCTACGGTTAATTAGTTATGAAATAAATCATTTTAACATGGCATAGGAGCAAATTTAAACAAACATCATTTTAGACATTTTAAACATGGATGAAAGTGGCATATAATTAACCTACACATAATTCTAAGAATTTTTCATATATAATTCAGTTTAATCCGATGCACCAATTGGGAGTTATTATATGCAAGAACTATGAGGGGTTTTCTGTAAAACAGGCCTCTCTGGAATAATAACTAAAATCGCAGAGCCTAAAAAAATAGACTCTAGGCTGAAATCTGGTGGAACGGGCTGCTCACATAGGGCTCCAGGGAGCTGGTAGATCTGGGCCTCGGCCCGGTCGGTGGGTGGAAGAGGTGCGGCTGGGCCAAGATCGATCTTGCATGGCTGCAGCCCACGCAGCTGGCAGAGGCGCGGTCGAGGACGTGGTCAACAAAGGTGAGACGCGGGCGAGACGCTCACTTCGTCTCTGCTCGAACGAAGCAGAGGCGCGACGCGGGGCACGGGCAGACGCGGCTCCGGCGGGCAGGGGCCGGAGAAGGGGCGGCGGAGCGGCGCGAATCCGGGCGGTGGAGGTGCAGGAAAGGTGGATCGAGCTGATCCGGAGCTGTGGTCAACGAAGAGCACGGGATCAAGGGGATCCTCCCCTTGAGCTGCTGTGGGCACGGAGGACGAGGATGGCCGGCGTAAAACTCCTCGGGACTCTGGTGGCCGGAGGAAGCGGGCGTGCTCCCGTGAAGAAGGCAACGGGACTGGGGAGCTGCGCAGCTACCTGCAGCGGGCGGCGGAGCACTTCCTCTGCTGGGCTCCGGTGGCGCGGTCAGGCATGTGCGAGGAGGAGGCGCTCGGCTGGGTCAACGCCGGCGCGAGGCAGAGTTTGACTTGGCATGGCGGTGCTCGTCGCAGCAGAGAGCGATGCCGGAAGCAGCAGAAGCAGGGAGGCCGGCGGGTGACGAGTTTTTTTGGGGCTTCGGCCATCGATGGTGGTGAGGCTCACTGGCGAAGAGGCGGGCGGAGAAGGGGTCCGACAGTGCGGGGGACGCCCTGGATCGAGCGGGAGGAGCTCGGGTGCGGCGCCGAACGGGCTCAGAGGCGCGGGGAAGAAGTGCCTGGCTTGCTTCGGGTGCTTGCTCCGGGTGCTTGCTCCAGCGAGACAACGGGGAGTGAGAGAGAGGAGGAGAAGGAAACGGGAAGAAGGGATAGGGCGACGGGGATGGCCTGGTGGCTGCTGCTGCTGGTGATCTTTTTGGTGGCGCGGAAAGCATGGAAGGTGGTCGAAGGCTCTGGTTGGAGGGGGTGGATCGGGATGGATGGTGGTTGGCTCGGTGAGGAAGCCGAGAAGGAGACCAGGTGGGCTGGCGTCGGCGGGCGGAATGGATGGATGGGACATCCTACGATTAGGGTTAGGCTCATATATAGGTAGGGGAAAATAGGTTAGGAGCTACCGAGTCCCTCCGATCGAAATCAGACGGTCGAGAAAAATTATGTTAGGAAGTCCAATTAACAAAACGGAGATGTTTTGTAGATGTTTGGGGATGATCCGTATCCAACGGTGACGACTGTCCCGGTCGGGTCCGGGACAACTTTCGGACGCGTGCGCGAGGAGGTCCGCAGACTGACGAGAGAGCCTAGGTTGGGTCTGACGGATTGTGAAGAGCGGGTTGGTCTGAGAGAAGAGGGGAGAGATGCAGCCCGACATGGTTTCCGGAGATCGAAAACGTCTGGCGTTAGACCGGCTATACTGCCGCTATAGTTATCCGTTGGGGCATCAAACAATCTCTGAATGCGATGAAACTTGATAGGCGGTCTATCTACACTATAATAAGACCACACGTCAACTCTCACCCCAGTCCGAGAACATTTTCTGGCCACTTATAAAATACTATTTCGGACATGCCGCGGGCGCGTGCAAGTCTGGTTGGGCTCAGAATGGACAACAGAGAGAACTCGGAGAACCCGGACGAATGCAAGTTTTAAAACATTTTTAAAACATGATGATGCAATGCACATGATGACATGATAAGATGCAACACGCAAGCAAATGACATGGCAACAACATCGAATAACAGGAAGACACCTGGCACATCGGTCTCGGGGCGTCACAACACTCCACCACTACGAGAGGATCTCGTCCTGAGATCTAGAATGACACCGGAGGGAAAAGGAAGAGGAAGATGAGAGGTAAAACTAAGTTGCTTCTTTGACAAACGAGTGAATCCAAAGAACCTTGAAAAGGTTAAGCCACTTCGAGAAAAGAATACAAAGAAGATGAACAAGGTGAGACACTCCGTTAGGAAAGAGGAACGAAGAAGAACAAATTCGGACAGCAGTCCGGTTAGACCAAGATAGAGAAGAAATTAAGATGATATAATTTGGGCAGCACTCCGTCTGAGAAGGGGGGCAAAACTTGACAGAATGGGAAGAATTTGACAAGAGGGCACGACACTCCGGTTAAACGAATAATCAAGAAAAGAACATGATCTTGACAAAACAAGAAGATGGATGGAAAGAGCAACAACACAATGCCTCCGGAACGAAAGAATAGAAGATAAATGGAGAAGAAAATGCCAACTTCTGCCACAATTGAGCTTTAAAAGGCATCCTTAGGAGAAGGGTCGAACGGAGTTGTTAGAAAACCAACAACGAAAAAGAGTAAGCTTGTAGTGGGCTTATGGATAACATCTCAAAACTATGAGGTGGAAATTCTGCCACTAATGGAAAACAATGGATTTGAATTGATATCAACAAGGAAACGAGAAACTTATACCACCGGGAGGAGAAAAGAAGAACTTGGGTCATTTATGAGCACCATAAGTAGCAACAATCCTTACGGAAGGCTTTAGGTGAAACATGACACAAGATAACTCCAACGAAGAGGTAGATGGATTTAAAATATCTCATTCTTGACGACATGGGAATCATGAAACACAAACTCAAATTGTCAAGAGTGACATAACACCACCTCAAAAGATATGCGTGAAAGAATTGCACTCCGGATAGGAAGATGAAGAAAACTTGAGCTCCTAAGAAAAGAATGTTGATGAACACTTCGAGAAAGAATTTAAATCCTTGATGAACCACCATGTAGAATCTCCATGAAGAACTCCGGTACAAAAGAATAATGAAAAGAAAGAGAAGTTGAAAACACAAGGTGAAACCTTGTAATGATTAGATGAAGCTTTTCGACGAGATAGAGTGGAAACTTGGAACTCTGGAAGGAAACATAAAGCATCTCGAACCGAGAATGTGATATGATGAACCACTCCGGAAAGCAGAAATTGAATAAACTCGGTGCAACAAGAATAAGAATTACATTATGTTTATCCTTCACCAATTAAATTGATGACAATCAACGGACTTGACATATTACTTATTCTCATAGAAAATATTAAGATAGATATAGCGCCAACTTGAGAAGGTCTTCGATGATCCACCGGTAGGATGAAAGAACGAATGAATTTGTATGATAACGAAGGAGAAGAACTCTTGAACGAACCACGGTAAGAATTTGAAATGAACGGAATAAAGGGATGAATCACCGGGTAAGAATTATGAAATGAACGAAGATACTTGAGACAATCTAGATACATGAGAACGAAGGGATCACGACTGATTAGAGATCAGTTGAACGATGCACCGGTAAGATTGGAGAAAAAGAATTGAGAGCTGCAATGAATAATATTTGAAAAGATGGCCTCCGGAAAATCAAACTGAAAAGACTCCTGAATTGCACCGGATGGGTGAAAAGAATTCCCACAATCAAAAATAATTATGAGAGGATGGCAACAAGCTAGAATCACGAATCTTTGGAAGAACGGATAAGATTTCAAGAGGAAAACTCTTCTTCGGTCTTCAAATGTTGAGAATGACGATGCGAAACATCAACATGAGTTGTTGAGATACTCCGGGATGAATATTAGAAAGGTTGAACCCACGATGAAAAGAAATTGAGAGATCTTTGAGAAACACATCTGACTGATGAAAATTCATTCTTACGTCAAACTTCGAAAAGAAATTTGAGGATAGCTTCGGGAAAATAAGAAGAGACAGGTAAGATCCTGGGAAAAGACCTGTGGGTTAGGGCCCACTCAAAAGAAAACACCGTAGAACAATTACTTGAAAAGGAGATAGCACCGGTTGAATTAAACTGCTTGAATGAGATAACAACCTCGAGATATCTTGGACGGATTGATAATGGAGACACAAATCTTTTGAGATATCTTCAGCACTCCGGAACAATTGAATAGCAAGAAATGGATGATTAAGAGGTGCACCGACATGAGAAGGCATTGAAACGAGGAAAGGATATGATCAACAAAGCTTGACTTGAATCCACCGGAGAAGAAAATGAGAACAAAGAATGATGAACTGGTAGAACATCTTCATGAGAACCACCGGGTAAGAACATTGAAAGACAAGAATGAAAAGTCTTCACATCCATAAGATGGATACTCGATTAAGACATCTGAGTCCTTGAAGAAAACAAGGGTGGGAGGGTGGGACAACAAAGACAACTTGGGATGGATGAAACAAACATCGTTGAGAAAACTGGGATTGGATCTTGCGGATGTTGAAATGTTCGGATCCACTTGAAGAGAAACTCACCGGTTAAAAGGATTGACATGAAAATCTCGATTATCATGAAGGATTGGTATTCGCATTGGAGTATGAGAACACCATTAGGGAAGGTATGGAATCAACACTTGACATTGAAGCAACTCTAATACCACAACTCAAAACAAAACAAAGGATTGGCTTGCAAAATAAGCCGGAACAAACATATGATAGAGATTTCGTCCGAAGTTTTCGTGGTGGGGCCTACACGGGCTCGATCGTACATCACCATCATGTACAAGGCAATGCACATGACATACGAAGCGTCCCCGAGTCGGCAAAGCCAATGACTCTTTAGGACACAACGAGACCACTATAAAACCAACCATGGATAGGCAGACCACTATACGTCGAACCCCAATTTCATATCATACCTCTGTCAGAAAGATATCCTAAGAGCTACTTGAATTCCCACTTATAAACTCCCGAAATTTTCTGGTTATGCAATTAGGTGTTGGGGATACAGGGGAAGCATAATATCTCACCCAAAACTAACAAATCCTACATCCAGCTGTATCCATCCTTCAACACATAACCAAGAAACCTTTGGAAATCGTTTACCTCAACCTTTGAAAAGCATCCGTTATACAAGTTATGGCAATACTCCCGAACTCCCGCCCCAGTACTGGGTGGTGTCGAGGTTATCTCACCAACAACTGCATAAAAGAGATTTTTTATGTCGGCGAAACTAAACTCAGGTATTCCAGAACTGCAACGATAAACCTTTCATATAAATTGCATTGAATACTATGAGAAGTTTGATTCCTTATGATTGTTTTGGGATATGAAGATGGTGATATTAGAGTCATGCTAGTAAGTAATTGTGAATTTGAGAAATACTTGTGTTAAAGTTTGTGATTCCCGTAGCATGCACGTATGGTAAACCGTTACGTGATGAAGTCGGAGCATGATTTATTTATTGATTGTCTTCCTTATGAGTGGCGGTCGGGGACGAGCGATGGTCTTTTCCTACCAATATATCCCCCTAGGAGCATGCGCATAGTACTTCATTTCGATAACTAATAGAATTTTGCAATAAGTATATGAGTTCTTTATAACTAATGTTGATTCCATGGATTAAACGCACTCTCACCATTCCACCTTTGCTAGCCTCTCTTGTGCCGCGCAACTTTTGTCGGTACCATAAACCCACCATATACCTTTTTTAAAACAGCCACCTTACCTACCTATTATGGCATTTCCATAGACATTTCGAGATATATTGCCATGCAACTTTCCACCGTTCCGTTTATCATGACACGCTCCATCATTGTCATATTGCTATGCATGATCATGTAGTTGACATCATATTTGTGGCAAAGCCACCGTTCATAATTTTGAGAAGACATAATTGCCTTGTTAGTGTGCTTGAAGTATTATTGTTTTTATGTCAATATTAAACTTTTGTTTTGAATAATACGGATCTAAACATTCATGCCACAATAGAGAAATTACATGGATAAATGTTAGGTAGCATTCCACATCAAAAATTCTGTTTTTATGATTTACCTACTCGAAAACGAGCAGGAATTAAGCTTGGTGATGCTTGATACGTATCCAACATATCTATAATTTTTGATTGTTCAATGCTATTATATTATCTATTTTGGATGTTTTATATGCATTATTATACTTTTTATATTATTTTTGGGACTAACCTATTAACTTAGAGCCCAGTGCCGGTTTCTTTTTTTCCTTGTTTTATAGTTTCGCATAGAAGGAATATCAAGCAGAGTCCAAATGGAATAAAACTTTGCGATGATTTTTCTTGGACCAGAAGACATCCAGAGGACTTGGAGTGCAAGTCAGCGAAGCCACGAGGCGGCCACAAGGACGGAGGGCGTGCCCAGGGGGTAGGGCGCGCCCCCCACCCTTATGGGCCCCTCGTGACTCCACCGACCTATTGCTCTTGCATATATTCTCAATTATTCCCAAACCAACCAACAGAGCCACGAAAATACTTTTCCACCGCCTCAACCTTCTGTACCCGTGAGACCCAACTGGGGGCCTTTTTGGGCGTCCTGCCGGAGGGGGATTCGATCACGGAGGGCTTCTACATCAACACCATTGCCTCTCCGATAAAGCATGAGTAGTTTACCACAGACCTACGGGTCCATAGCTAGTAGCTAGATGGCTTCTTCTCTCTCTTTTATTCTCAATACCACGTTCTCCTCGATGTTCTTGGAGATCTATTCGATGTAATACTCTTTTGCAGTGTGTTTGCCGAGATCCGATGAATTATGGATTTATGATCAGCTTATCTGTGAGTATTATTTGAATCTCATCTGAATTCTTATATGCATGATTTGATATCTTTGCAAGTCTCTTCGAACTATCAATTTGGTTTGGCCAACTAGATTGGTTTTTCTTGCAATAGGAAAAGTGCTTAGCTTTGGGTTCAATATTGTGGTGCTTGATCCTAGTGATAGAAGGGGAACCGACACGTATTGTATTGTTGCAATCGAAGATAATAAGATGGGGTTTTCATCATATTGCTTGAGTTTATCCCGCTACATCATGTCATCTTACTTAATGTGTTACTCTGTTCTATGAACTTAATACTCTAGATGCAGGCAGGAGTCGGTCGATGTATGGAGTAATAGTAGTAGATGCAGGCAGGAGTCGATCTACTTGATACGGGCGTGATGCCTATATTCATGATCATTGCCTTAGATATCGTCGTAACTTTGTGCTTTTCTATCAATTGCTCGAAAGTAATTTGTTCACCCACCGTAATATTTTTTATTTTGAGAGAAGCCTCTAGTGAAACCTATGGCCCCCAGGTCTATTTTCCATCATATAATCTTCTATTTTCCATCATATAAATTTCCGATCTACTGTTTTTGTTTCCTATTTACTTTCTTTACTTTCTGTTCCATAAACCAAAAATACCAAAAATATTACTTTAACGTTTATCCATCTCTATCAGATCTCACTTTGTAAATAATCGTGAAGGGATTGACAACCCCTTTATCATGTTGGGTGCAAGTTGGTGTTTGTTTTGCAGGTATTCAGTGACTTGAGTGTTGTCTCCTACTGGATTGATACCTTGGTTCGCAAAATTGAGGGAAATACTTACTCTACTTTGCTACATCAGCCTTTCCTCTTCAAGGGAAACACCAACGCAAGCTCAAGAAGTAGCAGGAAGAATTTCTGGCGCCGTTGCCGGGGAGATCTACACCAAGCCAAGACATACCAAGTACCCATCATAAACTCTCATCCCTTGCATTACATTATTCGCCATTCGCCTCTCGTTTTCCTCTCCCCCACTTCTAAAATGATTTTTGAAAATATTTGCCTTTTGTTCACCTCTCTCTGTTCGTCTTTCTACCGCTATGGCCAACTCTAGAAGGGCTAAGGGTTTTCTCCCAGGTTTTAATGCTTTGGATAATCCCTCTATCCTTTCTAAGCTCATAAATAATGATGCTATGGAAAGCTTACCAGGGTGGTTAAGGAAGATCTCGATAATTTTGATGAAGATGATCCCAGAATTTTTCGTTATTTGCTTGATGAATCTTTGAAAGATGCTTGGGATAGGCTGTTGAGGATTCGAGCTAGCTATGTGCCCCAATATCAGATTGAGATATATTTGAAAAGCTTTTATATTGGCTTACCTCTTCTTTTAAACAAGTTATAGATTCTATATTTGAAAATGGTTTTCTTGGGGGGGATGCCATCGACACTTATGAGAAGATGAAAACCATATTTGTGCATCCTAAGGGAGAAAATGTTGAATCAGATGCTATTATGAGTTTTTTTACCAAAACGAAATAATCAAAGAGATGAAGGCTAGTTTGGATACAAATTTTCTTAATGTGCTAAATCTTTCTTCTACTATTAATGGCCATGTGCTTTCACAAAATAGAAAGATAAATTCCATGGATAAAAATTCTCTCTTTGTTTCCCAAAGGGGGGGGCGAAAATACGTAGACATATTCGTGTTTTATGCCTAGCTAGGGCGTTAGACAATAGCGCTTGTTGGGAGGCAACCCAATTTTATTTTTGTTTTTGCTTTTTAGGTTCTGCTTTGCATTAAATAATTTATCTAGCCTTTGGTTAGATGTGGTTTTATGTTTTAATTAGTGTTTGTTCCAAGTAAGACCTTTGGGATAGCATACGGTGATAGTTGATTTGATCTTGCTGAAAAATAGAAACTTTTTTGCTAAGGGGATTAATTTTCATATTTAGCAAAGGCGCGATAAAATACTGATTCTTTTTGCAGAAGATTAATAAAGAAATTTCTTAGGACGTCCTAATTTTTCAGAATTTCTGGAGTTAGAGAAGTATTCGAAATCTCCAGTTTGCTACAGACTATTTTGTTTTTGACAGATTCTGTTTCCTATGTGTTGTTTGCTTATTTTGAAGTATCTATGGCTCGTATCGGGGAGTATGAACCATGGAAAAGTTGGAATACAGTAGATATTACACCTATATAAATAAAGAATGAGTTCAGAACAGTACCAAAAGTGTTGATTTATTTTCTTATACTAACGGAGCTTATGAGATTTTCTGTTGAGTTTTGTGTTGTGAAGTTTACAAGTTTTGAGTAAGGATTTGATGGACTATGGAATAAGGAGTGGAAAATCCTAAGCTTGGGGATGCCCAAGGCACCCAAGGTAATATTAAAGGACAACCAAGAGCATAATCTTGGGGATGCCCCGAAAGGCATCCCCTCTTTCGTCTTCGTCTATCGGTAACTTTACTTGAGGCTATCTTTTTATTCACCACATGATATGTGTTTAGCTTGGAGCGTCTTGTATGAGCTGATTCTTTTCTTTTTAGTTTTCCACAATCATCCTTGTTGTACACACCTTTTGAGAGAGACACACATGAATCGTGATTTATTAGAATATTCTTTGTGCTTCACTTATATCTTTTGAGCTAGGCAATTTTGCGGTAGTGCTTCACTTATATCTTTTTAGAGCACGGCGGTGGTTTTATTTTATAGAAATTTAGGAACTCTCGTGCTTCACTTATATTATTTTGAGAGTCTCTAAATAGAATTTGCTTTGGTTATAAATTTAGTCCTAATGTGATAGGCATCCAAGAGGGATATAATAAAAACTTTCATATAAAGTGCATTGAATACTATGAGAAGTTTGATTCCTTATGATTGTTTTGAGATATGAAGATGGTGAAATTAGAGTCATGCTAGTAAGTAATTGTGAATTTGAGAAATACTTGTGTTAAAATTTGTGATTCCTGTAGCATGCACGTATGGTGAACCATTATGTGATAAAGTCGGAGCATGATTTATTTATTGATTGTCTTCCTTATGAGTGGCGGTCGGGGACGAGCGATGGTCTTTTCCTACCAATCTATCCCCCTAGGAGCATGTGCATAGTACTTCGTTTTGATAACTAATAGATTTTTGCAATAAGTATATGAGTTGTTTATGACTAACGTTGAGTCCATGGATTATACACACTCTCACCATTCCACCTTTGCTAGCCTCTCTTGTGCCACACAACTTTCGCCGGTACCATAAACCCACCATATACCTTCCTCAAAACAGCCACCATACGTACCTATTATGGCATTTCCATAGCCATTCCGAGATATATTGCCATGCAACTTTCCACTGTTCCGTTTATTATGACACACTCCATCATTGTCATATTACTATGCATGATCATGTAGTTGACATCGTATTTGCGGCAAAGCCACCGTTCATAATTCTTTCATACATGCCACTCTTGATTCATTGCACATCCCGGTACACCGCCGGAGGCATTCACATAGAGTCATATTTTTTTCTAAGTATCAAGTTGTAAGTGAATAAAAGTGTGATGATCTTCATTATTAGAGCATTGTCCCATGTGAGGTAAGGATGATGGAGACTATGATTTCCCCACAAGTCGGGATGAGACTCCAGATGAATAAAAAAATAGGTCAAAAAATTATAGAAGGCCCAAATAAAAAAATGAGAGAAAAGAGAGAAGGGGAAATGCTACTATCCTTTTACCACACTTGTGCTTCAAAGTAGTACCATGATCTTCATGATAACAGAGTCTCCTATATTGTCACTTTCACATACTAGTGGGAATTTTTCATTATAGAACTTGGCTTGTATATGCCAATGATGGGCTTCCTCAATTTGCCATAAGTCTTCGTGAGCAAGCAAGTTGGATGCACACCCACTTAGTTTCTTTTTTAGCTTTTATAAACTTATACCTCTAGTGCATCCATTGCATGGAAATCCCTAATCACTCACATTGATATCTATTGATGGGCATCCGCATAGCCTGTTGATACGCCTAGTTGATGTGAGACTAACTCCTTCTTTTTGTCTTCTCCAAAACCACCGTCTATTCCACCTATAGTGCTATGTCCATGGCTCACGCTCATGTATTGCGTGAAAGTTGAAAAAGTTTAAGAACATCAAAAGTATGAAACAATTGCTTGGCTTGTCATCAGGGTTGTGCATGATTGAAATATTTTGTGTGATGAAGATGGAGCATAGCCAGACTATATGATTTTGTAGGGATAAGCTTTCTTTGGCCATATTATTTTGAAAAGACATGATTGCCTTGTTAGTATGCTTGAAGTATTATTGTTTTATGTCAATATTAAACTTTTGTTTTGAATCATACAAATCTAAACATTCATGCCACAATAGAGAAAAATACATGGATAAATATGTTAGGTAGCATTCCACGTCAAAAATTCTGTTTTTATTATTTACCTACTCGAGGACTGGCAGGAATTAAGCTTGGGGATGCTTGATATGTCTCCAATGTATCTATTATTTTTCTTGTTCCATGCTATTATATTATCTATTTTGGATGTTTTATATGCATTATTATGCTATTTCTATTATTTTTTGGCCTAACCTATTAACCTAGAGCCCAGTGCCAGTTTCTTTTTTTCCTTGTTTTAGAGTTTTGCAGAGAAGGAATATCAAACGGAGTCCAAACGAAATAAAACTTTCGCGATGATTTTTCTTGGACCAGAAGACATCCAGAGGACTTGGGGTGCAAGTCAGAGAAGCCACGAGGCCGCCACAAGGACGGAGGGCACGCCCAGGGGGTAGGGTGCGCCCCCACCCTTGTGGGCCCCTCGTGACTCCACCGACCCATTTCTTCCGCCTATATATTCTCAAATGTTCCCAAACCAACCAAGAGAGCCACGAAAACACCTTTCCACCGCCGCAACCTTCTGTACCCGTGAGATCCCATCTAGGGGCCTTTTCCGCTGTCATGTCGGAGGGGGATTCGATCACGGAGGGCTTCTACATCAACACCATTGCCTCTTCGATGAAGCGTGAGTAGTTTACCACAGACCTATGGGTCCATAGCTAGTAGCTAGATGGCTTCTTCTCTCTCTTTGATTCTCAATACCATGTTCTCCTCTATGTTCTTAGATATCTATTCGATGTAATACTCTTTTGCGGTGTGTTTGCCGAGATCCGATGAATTGTGGATTTATGATCAACTTATCTATGAGTATTATTTGAATCTCCTCTGAATTATTATATGCATGATTTGATATCTTTGTAAGTTTCTTCAAACTATCGATTTGGTTTGGCCAACTAGATTGGTTTTTCTTGCAATAGGATAAGTGCTTAGCTTTGGGTTCAATCTTTCGGTGCTTGATCCCAATGATAGAAGGGGAACCGACACGTATTGTATTGTTGCCATCGAGGATAACAAGATGGGGTTTTCATCATATTGCTTGAGTTTATGCCGCTACATCATGTCATCTTACTTAATGGGTTACTATGTTCTATGGACTTAATACTCTAGATGCAGGCAGGAATCGGTCGATGTGTGGAGTAATAGTAGCAGATGCAGGTAGGAGTCGGTCTACTTGACACAAACATGATGCCTATATTCATGATCATTGCCTTAGATATCGTCATAACTTTGCGCTTTTCTATCAATTGCTCGGCAGTAATTTGTTCACCCACCGTAATATTTTCTATTTTGAGAGAAGCCTCTAGTGAAACCTATGGCCCCCGGGTCTATTTTCCATCATATAATCTTCTATTTTCCATCATATAAGTTTCTGATCTACTGTTTTAGTTTCCTATTTACTTTCTTTACTTTCCATTTCGTAAACTAAAAATACCAAAAATATTACTTTACCATTTATCCATCTCTATCAAATCTCACTTTGCAAATAACCGTGAAGGGATTGACAACCCCTTTATCATGTTGGGTGAAAGTTGGTGTTTGTTTGCACAGGTATTCAGTGACTTGAGCATTGTCTCCTACTGGATTGATACCTTGGTTCTCAAAACTGAGGAAATACTTACTCTACTTTGCTGCATCGCTCTTTCCTCTTCAAGGGAAAACCAACGCAATCTCAAGAAGTAGCAGTTATCGCATGTGATCAAACCAAACTCAGCCATCCTATCGTGACACATAATTTTTGTTCATACAATATGTTTATCCAACCGCATTTAGGGGAAGATCGTACGTCCCGTGCGGTGGTCTGTTGGGGAAGAAGAAGAGGTGAGGAAGAAGATGGGTTAGGAGAGGTAGGATATTCATCCAACCACCTGAAATGGTCGATCGACCCAAATGATGAAAGGCAGGTGACTTGCATAAATATATGTTTTTACACAACAAAAGATCCATAAAAACAACAGCATAAAGAAAACTACCACTGCTCGCGGAATGAGACGGGCTTGTCGTCTTTTGCTGACGGTGCGAACCAGCCGTAGCTGCCGCCGTGTGTCTCCGTACCATGGTTGCCCTCGGCCTCCAGCTACTCGTTCTCCCGGAGCGTGTGGGATCTCTGCACAGACGTGAGCACCGCCCGGTTTTGCCTGCAGGAGGGCCTCGATGGCAGCGGCATCCGCACACTCCACGTCAAGTTGAGCCTGCGCCGCCTGGTTCAAGCCCAGGACGTCCGGTTCCGCCTGCAGGAGGGCCTCAATGGCAGAGGCATCCATGCATTCCACGTCAAGTTGAGCCGCCGCCGCCTGGTTCACATCCACGACATCCGGTTCCGCCTGCGGGAGGGCCTCGATGGCAGCGGCATCCGCGTGCTCTGCCTCGAGTTGAGCCTCCTCCTCCCAGTCCTCCTTTGGGATCGCCGGGTTGAACCACTGGTCCACCTACACCATGGGGGACCCGGATGCTGACACGAAGTCGACGTCCATCTTATCATACGCATCGGGGGCCTTCTGCACCGTGACCTCCGCCATGAACATTGGATCGTCTTCTTCCTCCTCGGAGCTTGGCTCTAGAGAACTCGGGGATTGGCCCACCACAAAGCGAGCTTTAGAACGGAGGTCTGTGGCGCCGGCCGCCGCCACAATTTCTGCGCGGCGCTCCGGCGTCAGCATCTTGTAGTACATGATCTTGCGGCTCACCATGGCTTTCCGGCGAACTAGGGGACAGTTGATGCGGGCTAGGGGATCGAAAGGTGGGGGAATGGGCTGGAGAGGAGGTGTGGTTTTGGGGCAGTGGTGACTGGCTGACAAGTAGCAGGCGTGGGCTGAGCAACGAAGGTTTTGGTGTGAATAGTGGTTCCGGTGATGACCGGTCAATCGGTTTTGACTGTGCGGAGTTTGCAAAGCCGGACGGCTGGAGCCTCGAGAGTTGTGGGGTGGGATGGATTGGAGCAAAGTTTCGGAGTTTCACATGGCAGACGTCAGGACCTCCCCACTGTTCCTCTCCACGACGAGGCAGTGGTTTCATAAATCTTAAGATGACTAGCAAGATGCCTGTGCATTGCACGGAACATCAGGATGCATTTTTTATGATATCTCGAGAATTTCATCGAAAAATGGTATCTCGAGAATTTCATCGAAAAATGATATCTTGTGAAAGATGAGAGATAAGGTGAGGAGGAGTGGGGCGCGGTGGTGATTGGTGGTTGGACTTAGCGGAGGCATGGGGATGGACGACGCCGACAGCAGCCACCATGCCAGATTGTTCTAGAGGCTTCCTTTTTAATTACTCAACAATGAAGTTGTGGGAAATAAGGATGAACGATAGAGGTGCGGGTATTCTTTTGCACAATTGCCATAGTTTGCTTTCTATCCATCGGATATAGATCGGGCGGTCTATATTGCAAGATGGCAGGCACACCATCATCATCGAGAGTAGAGATAGAGGTATGATGGCTCAGTCTCTTGAAGGTGATCACAGGGGCAGGGTGTGTGTGTGCGTTCATAAGGGTGAGTGTATGTGCGCATGTATGAGCACTTGCGTCTGTATTGTGTTAAAAAAGGATTACTCGAAGTATGCAAGTTCATAAGGAACGGACGGTGTACATCACTCTTGTCACGTTCGCATTGCACCCCCGTCACGCTGGACCCTCTCCACGTCGCTCACCGAATGGGACACGCTTCGTCTTGCATTTTTGCTCGCTTGTGGGACCGCAATTGAGAGCAAATCAACGTCCCTCCCCCTCCCCCTCCCATGTCATTTATACTACTAGAAGAGAGAGAGAGAGAGAGAGAGAGAGAGAGGTCGAGTGTTACTAGTACTCCCTCCGTTTTATGCGGAGTAAATAAAAATGGAGGGAGTATACTACTAGTACTATGAGCACTGCATACTCTACTGCAGATGTTGTCAGTACTCCACTAGTACTACTACTTCTACTACTATTGGACAGGGAGCTTAAAAATTACTATTGGACTGGCTATACGTGGCGAAATCCGAGTAGGAAGAGCATGCGCGAGAACAAGCACACTCACGTGTTTGAAAACAAATTGGAAACCATCTCTGTTTGAATACAAATCTAGGAGTACGTACGAATCTAACAATATTGATTGGGCATTGTTGAATGTTGATACTTTTTTCTGTAAGTTTGATCAAAGTAGAGATACTTTGACTACACATAAAACTTATATGTAAACCAGAAAGGATCGGAGGGAGTATATTGTATGTTCAAAAGAAAAATGAACATTGAATACCCTTTATATATGATTTGCTGATGCTATGATCACCAGTTCAAAATTTTGAATCCGCCTTAGGTATCACACATGCACCCACTCGTTCTCTCCTAGTTTCATATCGTTGTCCGGAGATCGATTGAAAGAGGACTAGGGTGGGTACAATACGTTCATTTCACTTT